>NW_022170663.1:13933395-13960895 GCF_008802855.1 Photinus pyralis
GTGTTTTCCCGAGAAATTTTGGTGCAGTCGATTTTTGGTAAAAAAGGAAGGTTAAACACTGCCTTTTTTTGAGCTCCGAAAAAAAAATTATCTCAGATCGACCCGGAAAAATTTTTTTTTATAGAATGTGGCCTGTAGAATCCATAATTTCAAACAGTTCCAAGATTGGGCTACTAGTTCAAAAGTTACAGCCCCTTGAATTTTCTTACGAAATTGGTTTCTAGTCCATAAGTTTTGATTGAGAAGTCCGATCGAAAAAGTACGAATTGTTTTAGATTCTACGCACCAAAATTAATAAGAAAAAGTGTTTTCCCGAGAAATTTTAGTGCAATCAATTTTTGGTAAAAAAGAAAGGTTATACACTGCCTTTTTTTGAGCACCGAAGAAAAAATTGTCTCAGATCGACCCGAAAAATAAATTTTCTTATAGAATGTGGCCTGTAGAATCCATAATTTCAAACAGTTCCAAAATTGGGCTACTAGTTCAAAAGTTACAGCCCTTTGAATTTTCTTTCGAAATTGGTTTCTAGTCCATAACTTTTGATTGAGAAGTCCGATCGAAAAAGTACGAATTGGTTTAGATTCTACGCACCAAAATTAATAAAAAAAAGTGTTTTCTCGAGAAATTTTGGTGCAGTCAATTTTTGGGAAAAAAGGAAGATTATACACTGCCTTTTTTTGAGCTCCGAAAAAAAAATTGTCTCAGATCGACCCGGAAACAATTTTTTTTATAGAATGTGGCCTGTAGAATCCATAATTTCAAACAGTTCCAAGATTGGGCTACTAGTTCAAAAGTTACAGCCCTTTGAATTTTCTTTCGAAATTTGTTTCTAGTCAGGGGCGGGTCAGGTAGAATTGCATAGGTTCCGGGCCATTAAAGTATTAGTGTAGTAATGAACGTGGCGGGGGGGTAGCTCTGCGGTGCACCACAAAAACATTTTTCGCTTCATTTTAAAGTACTCCTCCGGAAATCAATTACAATACAGGTCTTTTTAAATTGCAGCTGATAATTAAAAGTAACAAAATATACAAACCAAACGAGGCGCGTCGCCTATCATTGTATTTCATCACTTTCATGCTACGACAAAAAATGATAAATTCATTGTAAAACACTTCAATTAAAACAGAATTTTTTAATTTTTTAACAACCTAACATCAACCCTAATTAGAGAAACGTGTTAATAACTTATTAATAGTGCAAGAAACTAAACAGCAGATACTTATAAATTTCCAACGGGCCATTATGACGTACAGGCCAGGTGGCGATCGCCACCCGCCCCCCCGGGCCAGTCCGCCCCTGCTGTTAAGAACCGTAAAAAACCGAAAAAAGTAATATGGGTTTCGGTTCTCAATACGTTTCCATTTCTGAAGGAATAACGGTTTCGATTCGGTTTTCGGTCCAGAAAAAAATACCGGTTTCGGTCCGGTTTTCGGTTCTTTTTCGGTCCGGTCCGGGTCCCAGCCCCCTACCCCCTCAACCGCAAGTAAGTGGTTAAATGGCCTTTACGTAAGTATACAAAATTAAGTAGCACTTGAGCATACAACTTCAATAGTTTGTAATTAAATCCACACACTATAACGCGAGTTCAAATATGTAACGAGGCTATCAACAGAAAATGATAAGACGACGGAAATACTAGATTGAAAAAGATGGGGGTTTTCTTTTTCCAATTTTCCCCCTTTTTTATGTAAAAAATTGAAAACTAATATGGTTGATTGACGTAATTACAGTTATTTACATATGAGTATGGTAAATCAAGGTTTACGTTAACGAGTGAGATGTTTACTGCCGAAGCGTAGCTGAGGCAGGAATTTCGAAACGAGTAACGTAAACTGATTTGACATACAAATAATGTAAAGCATTTTATTTCATACTGCTCTATTTCTATTAAAATACCATTTTGAGTAGAATGTTGTAGGTACACATTAAAATCAAAAGAAAAGGTGGTGACTTGATTTGTTTTATCTGACAGTAGTTTGACAAGTATCAATGCATACGTTTAGATGGATGTCAGTTGCGGTTGCTAGGCAAAATTTCCAGTCTGGTAAAAATTTTCAGTCTGGTAAAGTACGATTTACCAGACTCAAATCAGTCTGGGAAAGCGGCGATTACTAGATAGTATGAAATAAAAAATTTTTTCCTACAAAAAACCGTAATACATTTTTGTTTTAATAATTTGGGGAGCCAATAATGGCATGTTCTGAATTTTACATTGAAATTCCTATGATGCGTTACGCAAGTCACCACCCTGTATATCGCTGCCTACGTGTTGGATTAGCAGCGTTGTAGGACTACAACCACAATATTTTTACTATGCCCTTTAAAAAATGTTTATTATTTATATATACACACTAATATCAACATCGTGAATCTGTCTAAGTTGATTTTTGGCTTACAAACACATACCGATATTTGTCTGTCTTAAAGGTTGATGTATTAGACAAATACCTGGACAAATGTTTTAAAAACAATGGGCAATAGTATTGCAAAATATCAATTCTAGTGGTTGATACAGTGAAGAAGCAGATCTTCTTTACCTAGGTATGTTTGGTGTAATGGGGTTCGTGAGTAAGTGGAAGCTGCATGAATGTAAATTGTTGTATTTAAATTAGGTTCGATGTTGAATCACTTTCCTGGAAAAATAATTATATTCCAGGAACAAACCAGCATAAAGGCGGCCTTGTAGAGCGCAATTACTGCGCGCATAAACTAACAATAAAGGGTTAATATGTTTTTAATTATCGCGGAATGATTCACTCCTCCTATAAATAGTATGCAAATTCATTTTAACGACCTTCCTCAATTAGAAAAAACTAGGAAATTAATTAAAACGAGGCTAATCAAGATACGCCCATCCGATTTCACACTTTTTGTGCATGTTGCGAAATGAATCATTTGCTGGTGGTGACACGTGACACTATTTATTTTGATTTATTTTTTTTATTGCTTCCAGCATGTAAATCATTTTCAGTCATTTATTTTACCTGTTGAAACTAATCAGCAAAAAACGACATGCGCGAAAGAGATTTGTCAAGTTGATGTGTGTTGCAGTACATTAGGTATATAAAAACTAATTAATATGGGAACTGAAAAATTGAGGATGGTAAGGGTTCAAAACAATAGAGGTTTCGCGTTCTTGCTGACAAACCAACTTTCTAGTTTCTGGCTGTGTTTTCAATCAAAGTATGAGATCACCTAAAATGCAGCAAGAAAACTTCTTCCACATTAAAAATTTATTGTGTCGGATCATAAGCACTATTAAGGAAATTATTGCGTTCTGTATCTCGCGAGCTAAGAAAATTCGTGGTTGTGCTCCGAAACAATATGGATTCTCCAAAAATCTTACGTGATTTCGTGAATAAGTAAAAGCAACAAGTTTTCCATAACGTTGCGAAGCTAAAAAACATATTCTGGCACAGCATTTGTCTTGCTCTTGTATTGGTCTTTTATTTGAAGCCACTGTGATAAGTCAAACTTTCCTTAAAAACTACACGATTCACACAAAAAAAATTAGAAATTCAAGCACATTGTGGTTAGGTTAAACATACGAGATCGTCATACAAAACAAAATTTTTTTAAAACGCAATTATCTGTGTGCCCCCAAGGTTCTTTCCGCTTATGATTACACGGAAAAATATACATTACCCACTTTACGCTATAACAAACAATAAGAATTTAATGCACTTTCATTGTTTTAAACCTGGTAATTACCCGGATAAGTCAACTACCTGTTGTTGAAGTGCTTTTTGCGCGCTAAGACTCAATTGAAAAAAACAAGGAAATTTTTTACACACCCCATTTCCCCCATTATTTAAATAATGCAATTACTTAGGGGATATGTCTGAAATTAGTGCGTAAATGTGTAAGTGCCGGTAATATTCTCATTTATAATTAATTATTTTGTTTATCAATTTTTCTTAAAGGACACGTTAATTGTATTCAGTGTTTGCGTTATGTAAATTAAATTGGGTGGTTGTATATAAGCGCGACGCCAATCTTTACGAAAATAGTTACGAGACAAGCAATTACCGACATGTTGAAAATCGTAAGTAGGTCAGACTTTTTTTCTTGTGTTGTATTTTGGGTTTCCAGACTGCAGTATTACTCCTTTGCGTTGCTTCGACGATAGCCGCACCCGTGGCTAAGTCTCAATATGCAGCTTCTTCGGTGATACCATATGCTTACGGAGGTTACCCTTCCGGATATGCCTCAGTGCCGTACGTTTACCCTCCGTACAGTTACACTTATCCGAATTATGGGTACCCTTACAGCAGTAGCTACGTTAGTTATCCCTATCCGTTTTACAATTCGGGATACCTGGGATACCCTTATTAAATGTGTAATTTCTTTGTACAAGGTATAACAATCATGTAAGTTACACTCTGATTTATTTAAAGAAACATTAAAAAAAAAAGTTGTAGTGTAAGTTGAAAAAATCTGAGATAGAAAAAGTACAAATAAATATTTATAATTAATAACTACTATTTTTCACCTCTGTGGCACAACGTTTTGATACAACGGGAAATGAAAACACACATTCGTTGAAAAAACAAAAAAATGTGTCACATTCTCTAAAACATTATCCCTAATCCTGGATTCGACCCTAGACCAAACAGTAAACCGCCAGATAAAACTTTGTGTACCACTATCACAATTTTTTAACCCAGAAAAACCTTCCATGAATGGGAAATGCAGGTACTGTAGAAATATTCTCTTACCAAAAAAATTTGCATCCAGTAAAATTACCCAACAAAATATTTCTTCCCAAGGATCTTAACTCATAAATTCGCACTAGAAATACCTAAATAAACTAAACTCCCAAGGAGACTTGATATAATAGACATTGTCTGTGACTAATTTATTCCTGAGAATAAACTGGACGTGACCTACCGTATAATATGGGTCAAGAATATGGAAACGCCAAAGATGATGATTGTCTAGGTTAGATATGCGTTTTGCTTAAAAACACTAGGAGTGTGGTAACTTTTAAACCATTGAATAGTCCGTTCACACGGCCATGGTTTATAGTTGTTGACCCGAAATACAGATAAAAAAATAATGAATTTCTAAATTTGTTTGTGCGCTTCCTCAATATTTTATGGAATGCGACGCTTTATTTAACTCCTTACGCCATCTAGGTAATTTCTTTGTAATTCACAAGTTACATTTAGTTTTATAGTTCTTTATTGTCTTGTTATAGATATCTTTGAATCGTTCATTCTGTTGTCGTAAGATGTTGCGCAGAACTTTCTTTAATTTCTTCCGACGCGCGCACTCCTTGCACAAGAGGCATTCTCGATTATTATTTGAAAGACGATACACGCCATTGGTTATTTGACAATTTTGTCGACAATTTTTGTGATATTCTGGCGCTGTGTTAAATTGAGTGAAGTTTTCTCTCGTGATTCTCCTTCTAAGCTTCACTGACGATATTTGCGGATTTATCTTATTATTTAATTATTTATTGATTTATTATCCCCCTCTTGTTCTGGGCCCTCAACAGGCTGATAAGTTTTAAGACCGTTTTGCGGTACCTATGTAACAATAATTACACATTTAGTTTTACTTTGAATAATGATTTTTAAGTTTTTTTTTACTTCTTACTTTTGATTTACGATTTACTTAATTATTATCTACCGGATTGTGCTTTCGACATCGATATTTCGGAGTGGAAACGCTGAATTTTGGATTTTCTCAATACTGAGCAAGAAAAATTAACTGGTGAAGGTCCACCTACATTTAGAGATTAGAAAGACACGCGCAAATATTTCTACATTATCGGCAGAACTGCCAGCCATTTTAAGTGAAACCAAACAGCTGAATTTTACCTGGATCCAAGTTTGTTTTATTAGAAAGGTTGTCTGGTAACTCTAAACCAATAGAATGCTTGCATTTTGAAGGCGGGAAAACGTCATCCAGAATTCACATTTAAAATTGCTCATAGGTTACAATGCTAATAAAAGGGGTAAAAAATTTAGTTTTTGCAGTATATTTTTGGATTTATATGGGTATGTGTATATGAGGGTGGATCTTATATAGGAAATCTTGGAAGTTTATCGACTTCCACCTTTGAAAGCAATCAAAGTATTGCAAAAATGAGTGTGGTGCATAAGCTGTTTTACATTGCACGAGGACTTCTACCAATACCTAGCCTTTGGGAATTAAAACTCTAAACATTCTTTAGCAGATGACGCCAAATAAAATGCTGTTGCGTTTTATGGAAAATGTATATTTATAGTATGTACAAAATGGTAACCGAGGTGCACATGGCGAGCTCTGTCGTTGGGGTGAGCCCAGATGCAGGTCTTCTGACTGATGGAGTGTGGCGCGGGGGTCGAGCTGGCAAGGCGACCTGGTTCTGCCGGTGGAGAGCTTTTTGTTTCTTGAAGTGCAGTCGAAGCAGAAATTGCATTGCACTTTGCAGAGTTCGTGGCTCTGCTTTTAAACGTTTGCGGCCAGGGACGTTACGCTTTCATCGGTTGGCCGTTTTGACCAATGAGGGCGCAGCACATTTTAGTTTGCTGCCGGATGTGAAACATTTTCTTACCCATTCTTTAAGAACGGTAGGGTCCTTTGGAAACGTAAAAACCGAGATTTTATTTACACCAGGATGAGGAATTTTAGTGTTACCGCCACTCATCTAAAAAAATACTTAATTATAACATACAAAAGTGCATATAATTGATGAACTAACCTTTCAATCACGGCTATGAAAACCCACAAAATTCACAAACTAAATGTCTTTATATTGCACCAAACAGGTATCTACAGCTAAAATATGTCCTTATGCACTTCAAAATTCAACAAATTTTAAACAAATAAACTATAACTCAAGAAAAATAAGCACTCGCGCGACTACAAACAACGTTGAACGTCAATGTCAGAATTCTCGATGACGTATACATTCCGTCCCTCCCGCTTCCGCCCACATAGTTACCAGGTAACCTTTGAAATAAAATAACCTTGACCTGGATCCAATTATACAAAGATTATTGTTGCTTGTAGTTAAGAACCCCAATATATTCACCCCGATCCATCTCTACTTTGCCTACGCGTACCGTGTGCTTACCTAAGGCAATTTTGTTACTTTTGAATATATTTTGGATATTAAAGATACTTCTCTGTACCTCCCGTTACTTCTTCAAATTCCTCCCCTTAATTCCCACTATTTCCGTATATTTCCCTTGTTTCCTATGCAAGTAGATAAGACGCGTTCACGAGGCATGAGAAATGCGCATCGATGTGAAATGCATACTATTTTAGCGACTATTCTAGAAATCTAGAACCGCATCGGGACGGCATCAGGTTGCCATTAAGGCGCCATCAAGTCGACAAAATATTAGTCACCGGCGATAAGGAATGAAGGCGGATGTGATGCATTCGTTCGAGAACTTTCTAGAAGATTTTTGTTTGTTATATAAACGGATTAAATTGTATCTGGTTTAAGTGCCAACATCGACGCTTAATTGATCAATAGTGATTTTGCTCTTGTGCGCTATAAATTCGAGTACGAGTGACGCCTTCCGCTTTTGAGTCGTCTTACCACCGCGCACCGCGAGTTAGACCAGTAGACAGATACATTCAAGTGTGCATTAATTGCATAATTATAATTTTTTTAAAGTGATTATAAGGAAAGTGTAAATCCAAGTTTTCGACCACAAAAACGTGGTGAGCAACTTTTGGTGCGCATAAAAATCTTCTGAATACGTCCCAATTTGTGTTCCCTACATTAGGATCTCGGAAACTATAAGAGATAGAAAGTCGGATAAATGGGAAAAATTTTAAAAAATTTAGTTCTCAAATAGATGCCCCTTTGAAAATGATTCTTATTTCTTTTCGTTTTGGAGAGAATTTGAAAAATCTGAAATTATGCATTTTCGAAAATACCTTCTAATTACGTTATTTATGATTTTATTTTGATCTGTAAAAACTTTAATTGGGCAACTTTTCACGTAGAAGACGCCTGTGATGTCAAAGTTTAATTTTCCCGTTTCACTCTTCAATATTGTTTTTTTTAAATACGGAGCTAGATTTTTTATTTCGAATTTTAAGTGCTTGCGAGGCACCAAAATCAATGATGTATCACATTTATTTAAAAAATTGCATTAATGGCACTCTCCATATTAAATAAATGTGTTAAAGAAAGAGAAAAAGCGTAGGGAGGATGCTATGGTCTCTCGATAACACATTGACTTCTAATGGAAAATGCTATTAATACTATTTTACGCCTACAAATAAGGCGCAAAACAAAGGTTTAAATATTTATTACAGTAAAAATTGGTATTAGTACTACCTAATTTACAGTTTAAATAGTTTCCTATCCTGGCCCTCGCAGACATTTTTTGTGGGAGTCACTTGAAACATAACAAAAATTATAAGTAAAATGAGACCTCGAAATGATAATAGGTATAATGTATAATTAAAAATAATAATGAATTATTAGAAAAGCATTGATCTCCACAGGAACATAAACAAAGAAGACATACACAATATATTTACTAAAGTGATTATCTTCGTCGTCAGAAGTTTTCGGGAGAAAATTTATCCCGGCGTCCCTTTCTAAGCCGAAAAAGAAAGAGAAAAGTTTCTCGCAGATACCCACGCTGATAACCCCCCCCCCCCCCCCTTCGCCCGACGGCGCTATTCCAAAACTCCGGTTTTTCCCCTTTTCCCCTCCACAAGGGGGGCGATAGAGCGACCCGCGACCCCTCGACTCGAGATCTACGATCGCGCTATTTTACGTTTTGCTCTATCTTTAACGGTATAGGCCGCAGAAGGCCTCAAAGTTAGAAAATCCCAATTTCGAGAAGGGCGCAAATTCGAGTTATGCCCCGAATTCCACCGCCGGCGCCGCACGAATACGCTCCTCCACGTCCCCCACGATCTCCAAAAGAAAACAGGTAACGTTTTCGAGCTACGAATTTTTTTCCAAAATTTTTCGCTTCTTACGGCTTCTAATGCGTAACACCATTTTTATAAGATGCCAATTGCATTGGGTAAAAAACCATGACGAAAAATGCACAAGCACATTTTCATTTGATCCAATTTTCCCCTTTTCTGTTTTATATCGACCAAGATTTTAAAAGATGATACACGTAAACTTGTAGTGATTGTTGTTAAAAGCTTCTTTATTTACATGTACAAATTTGTATTGGAATTGGAAAGATGTTTAAGCCGAAACAGTGTGGAGATTAGTAGTAGTGTCCAAAATGGCCATGGTGATGTCCATAGTAACCAGCGTGGTACGGATGAACGTAATGCTGATGACCATAGGCGTATGGGTGAACTCCATGATGGGTATAATGATGAGAATATGGGTACACTGGTTTGGCTTCAGGCTCGGGTGCGGCGGCGGCTAACACGAAGAGGAGTGCAAATAAAGCAAACTGTAACAAAATTAATGATAATTACATGAACATGTAATTGTAATACGTACGTATTTGAACATCTTGTAAGCTTGCTTTGTACGACAAAACTATACCTGACCCACCCTGGCGGGAATCTTTTATACCAATTCTAAGCTTAATTTGCATTAATGTAAACTGGATCAATTGGCATTTAATTGTATTCGTATCCAATTAACATAGCGAGTCAAACGGATTTGTACCTGTTTGTAAACAATATGCAGATAGTGTATGCGTATGTCACGGACGCAACTTTTTTTTATTCATTTAATTTGTAAAAGAACGAACTGATAATTAATAATTCAAAAGGTTAAACTAAAAATAGTATTTCATGCCACAAAAATAATAGTTAATATAGCCGCTAATATGAAATTCTTACTAAAACTTTACTTGCTTGAAAAGAATAAATCAAACACAAACTATTTCTGTATGGACATCCAGTAGGCCCTAATCTATTAAGTGCAATCATTGAATTTCTTAATCAATGGTACAATTTTCAACCTCCAGAACCCTCGGCTCATCTATTATAACTGTTTAATCTTAGTGAAGTGGTGTTTATGACCTTTTTGGTCAAGAGCAAGCGACAGCTTGGGACATTATTACTGATCCGGACGTTGTACTGACAATAATGCATGGAGCCCGATAACTAAAACCACCCTTGTCGATAAGTATGGTAGCCAATGTTTGACGCATACACTCAGAAGATATAATAATAATAGTGTCTTTAATAGATAACGAGCAATAATTAGGTATTATGTGCATAAAATGTAGTTGTTATGTTAACATGTTTACCCGTTAATCTAATGAGGCGAAGTTCATATTATGCTTTGGTACAAAGAAACCGTGTGTTTGCTCTTCCACTTAACCCCGTTAGATTACATTACTTAAAGATAACGATAGCGGAAAATTATAGTCGGTGGATGAGAAAACGAAAAAAATAAAATTAAAAAAAACATTTTGTCTTTCTGCTAAATGAACCAAAAATCAATATAAAGAAATCAGATATAAATGATGTGTGCAAAGAGAAATCAAAAAGGAGATGTGATGACGTACAATTTATATCAAAGAGGATGGCGTTAATATCGAAAAATGAATTAAAGACTCATGTTCTCTGATGCAGAGAAACTGAATAGACACTGTGATGAAAATTACTGGTATATATAGAGAACAAAAGTGGTCCCAACATTCATCCCTGAGGTACTACAGACGTTATTCTAATAGTGGATGGAGATATCCTTCGTACAACCTGTTGCAATTTTATTTTCGACCAATCGAGCCGCATTAGGATTGAAGCCAATGGTAATTGAGGATGCTTATAAGTATTTTATGGTTTATCGTGTCGAAAGCTTTGGAAAAATCAAGCACAACTAAACCTTGATCGTCGGAACAAATGATATCTTTAGTGACATTCAATAATGCTGTATTGCAACTATATCCAAACCTGAAAGCGGATAGGGTATGGTAAAATGGATTCAACTTTTAAAAACTCATTTCATCCTATGGAATATTAGGTATCCTAAAATTCAAATATCGGTTCCAAATTTGGTTCCAATCGGCTCAGCCGTTCGTCGAGAATTCATTTGATTCGGATTCCTGCTGCTTCAAAACGTGTATTTCCGTCAAAAAAGTGGGAGGTCATTGTTGAATCCAGCAAGCCCAGTTGGGGTAGATGTTGATTTGAAATAAGAACAAGTGCTTTCACGGTTTCCTTTATTGTAGCACCTTACACTAATTCTTACACTAAGTGGACTGTATTTACAACTGCGCTTACTGAACTAACTTAAGCCTAGAAAACATTAATATATATCGTAAGGTGGTTAGCTCGGTGGTTAGGGAGTCCTTTTCCTAAAATGGGCGGATATTGCCGCTCGTTAATCATGGCTCACTTCTAATTCTCCGTGTCGAATTATGAGTTCGCTCCCTAACAGTCATTTTTTACACCAATGAAATATCTCCCTTAGCAACGTGCGGGTGGTAAAAACGGACAGTTTTTAAAGAATCGCAGTCCTGTTAGGCAAAAGACGTTAAAGTTTAGGAAACACAAACTACAATTTATGAGAAACATGAACATTAAAGAGCAATTATTAATAACAAAATGAGAAACTGAAATTAAAAGCAAGTAAAGTTTCATAACTGAAATTGATATCAGGAAAAAATTGAAAATTGTAAAAAAAGGAAACATACATTTATGATGACAGAAAAATAGTTTGAAAGAACAAGAGTAACAAGGCACCAAGAAATTAAAATAAAACTTCAATAAAACATGATATTCTCAAAAAACGTGGGGATCATTGTTGCGCGAAGTACACTGTATAGAATCTACAAGGCTTTGACAGGCACCTAGAGCTCGGGAATACGTTCCAGTTGCTTAAGAGACTGTAGAAAGTATCCTTTCTGAGCCTTACAAAGGTTTTCTAAGTCCCCTTCTCTCTAGCACAGTGAATATTTTCAATGCTTATTTTTTTGTTGAAATTTCTCTTCTACTTATAACTTTTCTGTAAATATCACGTGTGTAGTTTAGTCCTTCTTCTATCACTTGCTTACTTATTTAGTTACAAATTTCTTTAGTGTTGCTCAGTTATTGTTTGTAGCGTAGTTTTTATATGAAGTTGTTCATGTTTCCTTCTTTACAATAAATGTAGATGTAGTGGAAATTTATACATACAATGATAGCGAAGTGGCTCGTATGCAACAGCAAAAATGTTCATTTTTTGCGCTTCTCCATTGTTGTCCCGATTATTTTACGGGCTACAATAATGATTAAATTCGAGAGAAATTAAAACGCCAAAAAGTAACGCTTTACCTTAAAAGTTGGCGCTTATTTTGGAAAAACAAAACTTTTGCTTTTGGAATCACTGGTGACTCCGTACATGCCTGAATTACAATCTACCCAATAATTTTCTTAAGCATCCTTGATGATGCCTAAATTTAGAATAGAAATTTCGGGCGAATTACGTAAATGAGCTACTCTTCGTCTTTAAGTTAAATATCAGGGACACGATCGAGAATAATCTTCATCGGAATCTATTTAAACAAGACCATAACAGTTTTATGGAATCTTTATTATTATTTATGGCTAAATTTGTTTGTGTTTGTCTTTTTTATGGAAGGTTAAGGTGACCTTAATGGCTTAATAGGAAATTAAAAATGGTGTATCGTTTGAACTTTTACAAATTAACTTATTTCTATTACAAATATGCTAATTCGATTCAAGAGAATCATCTTCATAAGCCTACAGTGTTCTGTACGATGTAATTAATGCAAGTTCCAAAAGTATATAAACCGAAAGAGTTCTTCATCGGGCATAGTACAGCAAATCGTACACAATGCTTAAAGCGGTAAGTGCCTTGCTTGTATCATATTGCGCTTTATTAATGATGGCGATTTAGATTATTTTCACCATTTTTGTTGCCATGGCTTTGGCCGCCGAGGAGAAGGCAGCCGAAGCACCGAAACAAGACGCGCCAGCAACCCCTTACAACCCGTACCACTTTGGATTTGGTTACAATCCCTATAGTAATCTTGGATACGGTGGATATGCGGGTTATCGCGGTTACAACTACAACCCCTACAGCTACAATCCCTACGGCTACAACCCCTACAGTTACAATCCGTACTTCAGCAACTACAACCGTTTTGGCTATTAAACTGTCTGTGTGTTTTCCAAGGTTTAAAACGATTAAACATTTTAAAAGAAATATGAGTATTCATATACCCCATCGCTTATGGTGTTATTATCCATACATTCTGTACATTTTTTAACAAGTTAAAAAGTAATCGTAAACGATTTACATAAAGCGCATTTCCACTTGCATTCATTTCCCATTTGTAAGATGCAACTTCTGTTAAAATCGTAAAAATCCGGCCACAAATATGAAAGATAGCGTTGCACATGGGCAATCCATTTTTGACGTGCTACTTCAATTTCAGTTTATGAGAAGAATTTCATTTCAATGTTTTTCTAAATAAGAAAGTTGGAACTGCGCATGCGCAAACCTAAATTTTGAAACTAATGTTAGATTTTCCTTTATTCCAAGTGCCTATGTATCAAATTTCATTTAAATTCTTCCATAAATAAAACAGTTGGCACTGCGCAGGCGCAAAACCAAATTTTGAAATTGGCGTTTGATTTTCCTTTATCCCAAGTGCCTATGTATCAAATTTCGTTTAAATTCTTCCATAAATAAAATAGTTGGCACTGCGCATGCGCAAAACCAAATTTTGAAATTGGCGTTTGATTTTCCTTTATCCCCAAGTGCCTATGTATCAAATTTCATTCAAATACTTTTATAAGTAAAAAAGTTTGCAATTCGGTTTATAAATGGTCGAGATGCGAAAAGGGCACTGTGAATTTTGAATCGATTCAATTCAACTTTTGGCATTGCGTATTATATGGCTAAATCTATGCCCATATTGAATTTCATGCAATTCAGTTCATAACTAACGGAGATGTAAAAGCGATCGAACATTTCTAAACAAAGTTATCGTTCACACGGACAGATAGATGGACAGACAGACAAAGGAACAGACGGACAGACCAACAGGCAGACGACAGATAGCAATGCAAAATTATAAACAATCTCTAGGATCGTTAATAAACGGCAAAAGTGTAAAATTATGGAACATGTAAAAAACGGTTTTTTGTTTTTTTTTACAATAACTTTTTTTGTAAGCGGTACAGAAAAAAATTCCTTCCTTGGTACAAGACTCGACACCATAACGAACCAAATAGCGAAAAAAGTAGAACAATAGCTCTTAAGATAAAAAACTAGTAGCGTCGCAAAGTTAGCGGACGGACGGACGGACGGACGGACGGACAAAGTGGCCACAATAGCGCATTTTTTTTTATNGAGACCAACCGGCAGGCGACAGATAGCAATGCAAAATTATAAACGATCTCTAGGATCGTTAATAAACGGCAAAAGTGTAAAATTATGGAACATGTAAAAACGGTTTTTTGTTTTTTTTACAATAACTTTTTTTGTAAGCGGTACAGAAAAAATTCCTTCCTTGGTACAAGACTCGACACCATAACGAACCAAATAGCGAAAAAGTAGAACAATAGCTCTTAAGATAAAGAACTAGTAGCGTCGCAAAACGAGCGGACGGACGGACGGACAAAGTGGCCACAATAGCGCATTTTTTTTTATTTTTGTGGAAATGCGCTAAAAAGCTTCCCTTGGATTATATAAACTGGATTTTGGGATAAACTCGATAGTGAAAACCAAAATAGCCTACAGTCTTTTACTTTTTTATGGGTAAAGTTGCATTTTTCGATTTTTATATAAAACCCTATAACTTCTTTTTTTATGAAGTTATCGGAAATGTGTTTATTACGAACGTTTTTGTAATGATTGTTGCATAATCTGCCGTTTTCATAATAAATATGGCAGTAAAACAAATGACCAAAGCAGTCATGTAGGTGCTGCTTGCTTTTATGTCAATACAAATAAGAAATCTGGTCAAGCCCTACCAAAAGATACATCAATTTTTACTGCAGAATGTTTTGCCATTGGAAAAGCTTTAGAATCAATTAGAAATAGTCAAGTTGCAAATTTCGCGATAGTATCTGACTCTCTAAGTGCGCTCCAATGTCTAGGATCAGCCAAAGTTAATATAAATTTAAATTTTTATATTCTCAAAATAAAATACGAATATAACAAAATTATGGCAAAAGATCCAAGCAAGAATATAGTCTTCGTATGGTGTCCATCTCATATTGGCATATTGGGAAATGAGGCTGTCGATGAATTAGCAAAATTTTACACAAGTAAAACCCCTACTCCTAACTTTATAATTCCTTTCACTGATTTTTCGCAGAAAATTAAAAAAACTTCATATATTAATACTAATGATTACTGCTTAGAACAATCCATCTATAAAGGTTCCAAATATTTCAAAATTTTTTACAATGACTCGCCTAAAACTTGGTTCCACAAATCTAGAGTAAATCGTAATATTACAGTATCAATAATTAGATGCAGAGCGGATCACTACAATCTCGCTACCTCATTGTTCAGGGTCAATATCGTAGATGATCCAATATGTGCTGCGTGCGGTGATTATAATGAGGACCTAAATCATGTTTTATGGCAATGTGATATTTACAACGATCAAAGATTAAATTTAATTAAGAATATTTGCAGAGGAAAGACGTTATTACCGCTACACGTAGACTACCTATTGTTTTATCCCAACTCTACTGCTTGTGAACACATTGTTAAATTCTTAGATGCGATCGGTCGACCAATTTAGTTATATATCTACTAAGGAAATAATATGTAAATATTATTCTATGTATATGCAGTTTATCTTTAATAAAGGATAGCTGATATAAGGCTCCTACAAGCCTTGAAAAGCTCAAATAAAAAAAAAAAAAAAACGGGGTCCGGTAAAAAATTATCGGACCTAACGTCATTTTTTAAATAGATTCAATTCAAAGAGATTAAAAAGGAATTTTGTGAAATTGTTTTGTATTTTTTCACTTTGAATCGTTTTTAACCTTTAAAAACCTTTTTAAATCTTGTTGAATCTTTTTTAATATCATCTCTGGTGTGCTATAGTTTTGTAAAGAGAATTTAGTCCGCTATCTGTTTAGGCTAAAGTACACAGGATGTTCTATTTAAAAAAGAGAATAGGTGGAGTAACTTTTTTACTTGATCCCGTATCATTATTTGCAATAAACAGCTTTTATCTAAAAATCTAAATTTCGATACTTTTTAGATCGTACACTACGGACATCTTTAAACCATTAGGAAGCATCAATGATATCGTAGAATTCAACAAGAGGAAGTCCAAAGAAACTCTGTACATCGTGCCTGATAATTATTCTGAGTTTTAGGTCGAGAATTGATTCGACACCTTGGTGAAAGAAGTAGATATTTTGGCTTCTACAAGTTCAAGTAATCAAACCAACCTAATTAATATTACAGAGATGATCAACGACATTGAAAATACATATTATTTAACGTTTACAGTGTTTTGTGCGTTGAATGTAGTCCCTTTCCCCGAGGTTAACTTTTTTAAATAGATATTTCTATTGTTATATACAAACTTAATGGGAATAAAAACGTATTATTATTATTATATGCGGGAATATTTACACCAAAAGTAGACTTAATTCCACTAGTTTCACTAGTCGTGATTCCGAAATCAGATGGAGGTGTACGACTCTGTGGAAACGTTATCAAAAGATTTAGAAATCTCCACTATTTAATTAAATTAGACAATGGATATGTTTTTAAAAACATATTAACCAGCTTCGTAAATGTTTAGTACGAGTAGAAACAGATTCAAGCGAGTGAAAATGACCAGATGCCCAACAAATTTAACGACAATATTGAAATCTTTCGAAGTGAAATTCGTATTGAACCTGAAGTCGAAAATATACCGGATAGGGAAATGGAAACTAGTATTATACCAGACGAGCAATCGATAGAACGTCAAAATCAAAAGCAATCAAGACAAAAGCGACCACCAGCTAGACTGTAAAATTATTTGTGTTATTAGTTTAATTATTAAAATAGTGTGGGCGAATTGTTATGACTTTATAATGTAAATAATATCAAGTTAGATTGAGAAAAACAGAGAATATTAATTAATTATATGTGAATGAATGAAAAATAATTCTATTCTTCTTGTATTTAACGCTTTTCTAACACCACTCGACATAATACTCATTGATAGTTAACAAGTCCAGGATTGATAGTAATTCAGTCTCCAATGTAACGATTAGAACACAAGTGATTTGTAAACCAAGTCTTGGATTTATATCCTTAGTGAATCAAATTTTCCCCAATCTTGTTTGGTATTTAGGGTACCAAGGTCTGTTGTAATATTGACTTTAATGAGCTTTAATAAATTTTTTGCATACAACATGTGTTCAGATTACAACGTAGAAATTAATAGTAGTGTCCCAAATGGCCATAGTGGTGTCCATAGACCCCAGCGTGGTACGGATGAACGTAGTGATGATGACCATAGGCGTATGGGTGAACTCCATGATGGGTATAATGATGAGAATATGGGTACACTGGTTTGGCTTCAGGCTCAGGTGCGGCGGCGGCCAACAAGAAGAGGAGTGCAAATAAAGCAAACTGTAACAAAATTAATGATAATGATGAACATGTAATTACCTAATACGTACGTATTTGAACATCTTGTAAGCTTGCTTTGTACAAAAAAACTATACCTGACCCACCCTGGCGGGAATCTTTTATACCCATTCTAAGCTTAATTTGCATTAATGTTGCTAATTTCCGGAATGTAAACTGGATCAATTGGCATTTAATTGTATGCGTGTCCAATTAACATAACTAGCCAGACGTACTGGTACCTGTCTATTAGTAAACAATATGGAGATATTATATGCGTATGTCATGGACTCGACCTTTCTAAATTTTCATTAAATTATGGGTGAGTAATTACAGCAAGGGCGGATTTTAATGGTCGGAAAAATTTTACTGTACTGTTTCATTGCTAATAATTTGTTTAAAGCGAGAGAATTAATTCCTCTATTGTTTAAAAGGTCAACAGGACTCATTTCGACAGTGAAGGGAACGTCGTTTGTTTAGTAGAAAATATCTCAAACTAACATTCAGTGTTGTTAACCGACATATGAACCTAAGTGATTATGATCCACATCTTTACTTTGTATCTTATATGAATAAATGATCATGATCATTTTGTATAATTTTGGGCGCAAACTAACAGAACTCACGGCTCATTTCAACGTATTGAGAGTTCGTATTCGGAGTTGGAGCAGTGTCCGTGGGTTTCATGTTGTTTCACCTGCTTTAGTTTTGTATTATCTCCTGAGAAAGCAACCAAACCAGTTACTTAGGTTTGGCATATCGTCCGAATTGTTGTAGCTAGTGGTTACTTTTAGATTTCGCTACTAAGTACCAAATCTGAACCTGAAGCTAAACCAGCCATATTATGCCTATCATGGTTTCCACCTATACGGTTACGGCAGTCAACACTATGCAAATACTTCCGAGGCTCTCCTACTATCAAATTAATCATGAATCTCTTGTATTGCCAATGGTCTCCCTGATGCTGGAATCTTTCTTATACATAAACAAAGGGAAAAAGTAAAAATCCGACGTTTACATTAGACAACTTTAATGGTCCATTAAGTTAAACTCTCCCAGTCCTCTCTTCGTTGTTATGGCAATAACTAACATAACTTGTATTTCCATTCTTACCTATTTTAACATGCGAGTCAGTTGGAAGACTAGCGTTTGGTTTTATTTGTATCCAAAGACAGTTCACCAAGAAATTGCTGGCTTACTTTTCAACTATTGTTCGGTTACAAGAAAGTAAATAAATATAGGCCTTGTAGGGTAAATATGGCCCAGGGGGATATACGCCTCGGACCAGTATTTCATAAAATAGTCACCCAATGCCATTGATGTATGTGTGTAAGTCATGCGCAGTTGCACTTACAGTCGTGCGTAACTTTGTGGATGTCTGCGGAAGTGTAATCAGTGGAAAATAAAACATTTGTGTAACCGGTAAGTACCTTATTAATTTCCTTATGTAGGCAGCTTGATTAAAAAAGTTGTAGGTCAAGTATTTTAAGTTAAACATGAAGTACCTTTCACAGGGGCACTGTAAATACCTTTGGCGCGGTTTTCAAGTGACAAACGGTCAATTTAGGCGACTCCATCTTTATATTTTTGATGGGGCATATATCCCTCATAAAAATTCTTACTGGGGATATACGCCCCATAGTATTCGGGGATATATGCCCCTCTTCTAATTAGAAAGATGCCCTTATTTATAGCGATATTCTAGCTCATACTAAAAATATTTCTAGATATGCCTCGAAAATACCAACGTAAGCCAAATGTAAAACCAAGGATGATGTGGACAGAAGAAGACCTACGATCAGCAATGGATAAAGTTAAAACTCGGCAAATGGGAGTCAATGAAGCTTGTCGCGTCTATAACACACCGTCAAGAACCTTAAGAAGGCACCTGAACACCTGCGTTTCTACCAAAGTTCACGTAGGAAAGCTTCCTGTTTTGGGCGTCGAAAATGAAAATAGATTAGTGAAGCATATTAAAAAATTACAGTCGCTAGGATTTTCCCCCACGCCCTCATCTGTCAGAGAAATTGCATTCAGTTTTGCAACAAAACTGAATCTTGCTTCTAAGTTTTCAACTAAGGAAGAAACAAAGGCCGCTGGAATGCACTGGTTTTATTCCTTCATGGACAGACACCCTGATTTGGCCGTAAGAAAAAGTGAAGGGCTTTCACTGGCTCGAGCAAAGGGCATGAAAAGAGAAGAAGTGGATCAATTTGTTTCTTTGAAGGTTTGAATACGAGTATAGTATTTTATAATCAAAGCTTTGAAGTATGATTTAATAGGTAAACCACAGTGTATATACAACATGGACGAAAGTGGTATTCAAATAAACAACAAACCTGATAGGGTTATAGTCCAGAAAGGCAGCAGAGCTGTTCACGTGCTAACTTCGAAAGAAAGAGGAGAGAATGTGTCCATAATTGCTTGTGCGAACGCCGAGGGAACATTTTTACCACCTGTACTTATTTTGAAAGGAGTTCAAAAAAATCAAGCCATTTTGCAAGGAATGCCAACGGGTTCAGATTTATATATGAATAAAAAATCTTCATTCATAAACTCTGAACTTTTTTTAAAATGGATGAAAGTGTTTTCTCCCAGGAAACCTAATGGGCCCGTAATCCTGATATTTGACGGTCATAGTTCTCATTGTAATAATTTTGAAACTTTGGAATATGCAGAAACCAACAACATAATACTTTTGTGCCTGCCTAGTCATACTACCCATCACGCACTACAACCGTTGGATAGGTCATTTTTCAAGCCCCTGACGTCGGCTTATAAATTGGAGGCGGATTCTTACATGTTTCAAAGCCAGGACAAAACTATTAACAGAAATGTTATAGGAAAACTGATTGGTGCTGCCTGGAACAAAGCAGCTACCATTTCAAATGCCACTTCTGGATTTACTGCATGCGGAATATACCCTTTCAATAGATCTGTAATTCCAGATTATTTTTTCAGTATTTCTGACCACATGGAGAATCCAAGTACATCTTATACTGCAATCGAAACCACACAAGAGCCAGAAAATACAGTTAAAAATAGAAATAACAACAATCTTGACGTTGAGATTAACCTACCCTCAACGTCATCAAGTACTACTGCCTCAGAGACCCGTCCTACTCCAACTAAGGAATTGACAAATAATCTCGGACATTCTTTTTTCGAAAATGATTCCAATTATGTTTTTATATTAGATGAGCAACAACCAAATCTTGAGAACGAAATGTATTTGGCAGAACAATTACTTTTAACGGACAATACCAGTCGTCAAGCTCAAGAGTCTTCTGTTGAAGGTAGTTCTGGATTACAAGGTGTTAAAGAAACTCCATCAAAGTTATTAGAAGAAGTGTCCCCATATCCAGTCATTAATAATAAAAGAAATAAGAGGAAGCAACCAGGGAAAGTGCTGTGTTCTAGTGACTTACTTAACAAAGAGACAAAGGCAAAACGTAACGAAACAGAAACGAGCAACAAGAAAAAAACAACACAAAAGAAATTAAAGAAATTAAACGATGAAGCAAGTGGTAACGACAGCGACAATGTGGATTGCGTGGAATGTTTAGAAAATTATTACAAAACAAAGGAGCAAGTGGATTTGGATACAATGTATAGATTGCAGCAAATGGCTGCATGAATCGTGCAGCATGTACAATAACAGATGCAATGTATGTGGTCGTGCTGTTAGAAGACTAGAAAAAGCTGCAAAAGTGTCATCATTATCACTAAAATAGTGCAAACTAATTGGGTTCAGGTCGTTCAGGCTTTGAGAATTATTTTTTAGTTATCTAGAGTTTGGTTTTGTTTTAGTTTTTAGGCTTACTCGATGCTACTTTCCTAAAAAAATATTAAAATCTAATCCAAAGTTATTAAAATTTTATTGAAAACATCTGGGGCAAATATCCCCTGAACTAGAGGCATTTCTCCCATACAAAAGGCATATATCCCACAATACGATAATTTTTTTAATACAACTTACTTGCGTATTAAATAATGATTAGCAAAAAAATATAGGTTTTTTTCATTGAATTTGTAACATTAAACTATTTGCAAATCAATATGCATAGGAATTTTAATTACAGTACCCAGAAAACACGATAATGCTTAGCAGGGGCATATATCCCATATTTACATTATATCGTTAATCGCAAATTCATTTTTGGCACTAGCAGTGCAACGTTAAGACTCTCACTTCGCCGCTAAACCAATAAATAACGGAAAACACAACAATTGAATACCAACGATAGATATATGCCCTATAAATACGTAGAATGATTAAAAAGACAAACTATATAATATTCAAAGGATTAGGTGAGTACACAAAATATACTGTGCGGCCGCCACAACCTTCAGCAACGGCCCCGTCACCAAAAGAAACACCACAATGACCCTCTGTATACGAGTATTTAAGCTGAATTGATTAGTCTTACGTCTCTAAATGTTTGCTTATTTGTTTATTTGTTTAACCAGACACCATACAGGATAAGAAAATTCCAATATATTACATGGTACTGGGGCTTGGAACATACTTAAGATTTAATTTGATTTATTATTACATTTATGGGATCGTGAAAAAAGTCAATATCACTTATTTAAAGTGATCAAGATCTTAATAAGTGAGAAGTTGTGTTGCTAACTGCAAAAATAGTATTATTTTTCGTTAGTTTAACTTTAACGGATGGTACCTTTCTTGAAGTAATTCGGAAGAGTTTAACCAATTATGTAAAATTTTGAAGACAACTTGTGGATGCAATGAACCGTCGTGTTTCTAACCCCGTTATATTTAAGCCGAAAGTAATTAAGCTGGGTACCGTAAGGGATCAAATGTGAATAATTAATAATAATGCTTATTTAATGTTTTGTAGAACAGCCTACATACATAAGCCAATACAAAAGCAAATAAACATATTACAAATCTAAGAACAAACAAAATTATAACAACAATGCTTAATTGTCACGAAAAGAACTCTGTACCGAAAAATTCCTCATACGAGTAAAACGCTTTATCAATAAGAAATGCTTTAGTTCTTGATTTGAATAAATTAAAAGGTAAAGCCTTAATATTTGGAGGAATATAATTATACATTTTTATATTGACATAATCAAAACTGTTTTGCGTCTTACTTAAACG
This sequence comes from Photinus pyralis, assembly GCF_008802855.1. Taxonomy (NCBI): domain Eukaryota; kingdom Metazoa; phylum Arthropoda; class Insecta; order Coleoptera; family Lampyridae; genus Photinus; species Photinus pyralis. The sequence goes on from NW_022170663.1 coordinate 13,956,024, forward strand.
GCAAAAAGGGACAAATGCATTTAATTTGTTGCGGGTGTCATAATTATGAACATCGCAATTTTTAACAAAATAATGTTCATTGCGCTTAAGAAAACAAAGACAAGTAAAAATAAAAATAGATGGAAGCGTTAATATTTGGTGATCAATGAAAGCTTGCCGACAATCATCTCTAAATGAAATGTTAGCAATAATTCTAACGGCTTTTCTTTGTAATTTAAATAATTGCCTCCAACAAGCAAAATGACCCCAAACATTAATAGCATAAGACAAGTGGCTATGTATGAGTGCAAAATAGGCAGTTTTAAGAATATTCATAGTTACATTACTCGCTAATCTACGCAAAACAAATATATTTCTGCTTAACTTCGTAGCAACAAAATTACCGTGAACATCAAAATTTAATTTACGATCAATACAAATTCCTAAAAATTTCACATATTCAGGTGTTGATAAATCATGTGATCGCAGTGATAATATCATGGATACCGTTTTCATTGTATTTATATGTAATAAGTTTATAGTGCACCAAGTATTAGCTCGTTGAAGTAATTCATTGGAATTATTTAGTGCCCCGTTAATGTGTTCGGCCCCAACAAGTAAGGTAGCGTCATCTGCATAAAGAAGGCAGTTTTCATTTCCAGAAATAAAGCTTTACATATTATTAATATAAATTAAAAAGAGAAGAGGCCCCAGAATACTACCTTGGGGTACTCCTTTCGTTATACAGAGTTTTCCTGATAGGTTATTATTTATCCTTACACATTGAAACCTATTTGTAAGGTATGATTCAATGAGGAGTTTGCTAGTAACATCAAATCCATAGACTTTCTCGAGCTTGTCTTATAAAATTAGATGTTGTACGCTGTCAAACGCTTTAGACAGATCTATGAAAATTGCACAAGCGTGTTCATCTTTTTCAAAGCAATTAAGCGTAAGTCTACAAATTTAGCGATAGCGTCAGATGTAGACCTCCCACCACGAAACCCAAATTGATTATGACTGAAGAGTTTATTATCTTCAAAATATTTAACCATTCTTTTATTAATCAGTTTTTCAAAAACCTTCGAGAAAACTGGTTAGACAGAGATGGGCCGGTAATTTGTAACATTATCTACGTCGCCTTTCTTATGTAATGGTAAAAGTGCTGCGAGTTTCAGTTGATCGGGAAAAATGCCATTTAAGAACGACTCATTAATTAATTTGGTGAGACGTAGAACATAAACACTAACGTTTGTTTTTATAAGGGTCGTGGTCACGCCGTATATATCTTTGCATTTACTATTTGATAAACAAAGTATAGTGTCTCTAACTTCAATCGGTGATACAGGAGTAAGTGAAAATTTTAAATGCGAAGCTATTCTAATGTTGCAAACCCTCGAACTATCACTTAAAGTTTGATTTATGTTAGTTATCGCCAGATCGGATTTGTTAACGAAATGTCTATTAAAAGTATCACAATTTATATTGTGTTTAATCACCTTATTTGAATTTCTATGAGAATTAACAATTGACCACATTGTACCAATAGGATTCGAAGAGGTGTTTATGGCCGCACTATTAGCAGAAATTTTAGCATCTTTAATTGCTGTTTTATATTTATTAAAAACATTTCGTTTGATATTACGAAGCTCTTCGGATTTATCTCTATCATACATCTCACATATGAGCTGATAAACACCGCGGAGATTTTTTAAATCGTCAGTGAACCATTTTATGTTAGTGGGTTGACCTAAGAAACATTACTCGGATGAACTTTTTCTGTACTTTTTCGATCATGTCTGAGTATTTGAGAGTTTGAGGAGACCAGATACGTGCATTGAAAATTTGGGGACACATTAATCGAAAATGTTTGATTAAAGCCAGTTACTGCATCATCTACCGATTTGAACTCCTTCAGGATAAGAGACTCCTCCCAATTAATATCGCGAAAAAGAACGCACATTAAAAAAAATCTGCCTTTTTGAAATTGAAGTAGGTTAAGTCACCTGCTATTAGAACTTCCGATAAATGCAACATGCTTTCAATTCAAGCTATACGATGGTCCGTTAGCGATATCTTTATCGATTTATAAAAGCATCCCTTTGGAATGCAATGGTTCTCAGCTTGCTGAGTAATCGATGCAGGAATAACTCGATAATACGAACCTAATGCTGAAAATCCCAAGACTGTGCGGCATTTCGTTTTTAAGGTCTCAATCGAAATATTTAAAGGAAATTCATAAATTGTCAAGCTCAGCGATGCAGGAATAAATCAAAGTACGAAACTAATGCTCAAATCCCGAAGGCGTTTTTTGTTTATTCAGAACCAGAAAAGTTACTCAGAACTACTAAATCTGAAAACCATGTGCTCTTAACAGTGCAAATCGTGCAATTTGACCTTTTGCTATCTGGCCGCCAGCATACATTTCCGCGCAACTGTTTCTGATTATCTAACAGTTATAAAAAATAGGGAAATAAAAATGCAAAGTCAGTAGGTACTACTAGCCTTTAATGTTACCAAATTTAACGACCGACATAAATTATTATAAAGTTATAGGTCTGCATTTTGATGCACTCTTTTAATTTACATTCATAAGAAAATACCTTTCAAACTCCGTAGATAAATTAACCACTGACATTGTAAATCGATACACCATTGGATATTGAAAGCGGGAAATTTACAATAAACGATCATTTCGCATTCGTTCGAGCCAGATAACTGGGAACCCTTCTTTTTTAAAAGAATATAATTTCATTTAAAGGCATGTACAGTACACGGTGCAATTTAAAAATTGTTAATGAACTAGGCTTATCAAAAAATACCCCAAGCTGTTTCGGCAGTGTGGCGATTAACCATTGGAACATAAAGTAGCGTGTACCAACTAATACCAGTTCAAGAAAATTTACATTACACTTAACTACATTAAAGTAAAATCGAATATAGACGTGAATAGTCGTAACTTTAACCTCCTTCAACCAGAGAGTTTGTCCTAAACCTTTAACTTTGTATAATGAAACGCTAGTAAAGTAACCTAAAAAGTGAGATCAAGTTGCAATTCTATGGTTCACTTTTTTCTGTTTTTAATTTGACGTTAGATCATCGCAAAGTTTAGCAAAATTTTCGATAGAAACATGTCGGGTGCAGGAAAGGTATCGCGAAACGCGTACATCAATTTCTTCCTTGAACTCATAGCAGAAAATCGTGGCAAACCAGTCAAGGAAGTGGCAAGTATGGCGGGCGATTCCTGGAGGGAAATGTCACCCGACCAAAAGAGACCTTACAAAACAATGGCCGAAGGTGCTCCGGTGGTGCTTCGGAGACGAGCGAAGCTGCCTGCACGTAGTCGACATGGTTCCAGGGGACACGGACACCGGTCAAGACATCATAGACGACGGCATCACGGATCAGGACGTCACCATTCAAGGAGCAGGAGCAGGAGTACGAGAAGGAAGCGTAGCAGCCGAAGATACTCGCATTAGGAACTATTGTAATTGAAAGAGAGACGAATTTTGTGGTCAAATAAATTACGTTGTGCTTGAATCTTCATTTTAATGTATGCTAGATTTCAGAGTTACACACAGACTTTTACTTCAGTTCGTAAGAAGAGCCTCCACAGTTTAACAGTTTAACAACCTGATTAGGTAGATTCCAAAATAAGTTATATAACCGTCATGGGCGGATTTGTATCCAGAATACAGAGCTGTGCAAGACCTAGGTACCAAACAAGAAATTAATTCACATTTCACAAATAAAATCCTAATTCACCAGCTTACAATTCTCAATTCCAATTCATTTCAAAAGGAATTAATTCACAATTCAAAAAGGAATAATCCCTTATTCATAAGACGTTTGTGGCGTGTTCGTGAAGTCATTGTGGTTCTATAGACATCCCTTCCTTTAGTGCTCAGTAACATATTACCGAAGTATATAATACAATAATTTCAATATGTAAACTGCAATTTATATCTTTATGCATTAAAATGAAGACTCAAGCACACAGTAATTTCGCCAAATACTCTCTTTCAATTACAATAATTCCTAATGCGAGTATGTTCAGCTGCTACGCTTCCTTCTGTTACTCCGGCTTTCGCTCCTTGAATGGTGTCGTCCCGATCCGTGATGTCCTCGTCCATGATCTCTTGTCCTGTGTCGTCTTCCTCCGTGTCCAATGGAACCATCTCGACTTCGTGCAAGCCGCTTCCTTCGTCTCCGAAACACGAACGGAGCACTCTCGGCCATTGATTTGTATGGTTTCTTTTCGTCGGGTGGCATCTCCCTCCAGCACGCGCCCGCCATGCTTGCCACTTCCTTGATTGGTTTATCGCGGTTTTCTGCTCTAAGTTGCAGAAAGAAGTTCAGGTACGCGTTTCGCGTAACCTTTTCTGGGTTACCACCCGACATTTTCCTATCGAAAATTTTACTCATCTTCACGATGATCTAACGTCAAACTGAAAACAGAAAAAAAGTGAACCCTATCAATGCAACTTGATCTCACTTTTCAAGTTGCTGTACTAATCATAGTAGATCTACAGTGACTTTATAACTAATGCCCTTTTGCACCGACAAATTTAAGTGGAGCTTAGCTTAAGCGTAGCTTAAAATCCATGGCAACGATTATTGAGACAATGGTTGCCATGGATTTTAAGTTGCGCTAAAGCTAAGCTCCACTTAAATTTGTCGGTGAAAGCAACCATAAACTTTATAAGGACAGTGGCGACAACTTATCATAACCCGCCATATTGGAGCTAAAAAATTGATTGTAAGATCAATATACCTTGTCATGTCAAATTGTGACCGTAGAATAATATATGTCAGTTTCATTTAAGTAAAGATTCTCGTTCAAAACTAACGGCGCAGAAATGATCGTTTAAAGCTTTGCAGAACAACCTATAG
>NW_022170663.1:13965895-14158063 GCF_008802855.1 Photinus pyralis
GATGTCATTTACTCGTTGTCATTGGATACTCTGAGCAATGCATATTTGATTTGAAACTTGAAACTTGAAACTTTGACATATGCCTGGCGTCGCCGCCTCTCCCAGGATTTAGTCAACTGTCGTGAGGATGCGTCCCTGGTAGGCACTATCAGGGACGTTTCACCACTACTTTGTTGCCATCGCGCTGGGCCGCGACATATGCCAAACAATGTGGTGGAGTTTGTGGATTGGGGGGGTTGTGGGGGGGCGGCTAACTGGGTGTTATCCGACCCGAACGGGTACGGCCACAGCTTCGCCACTGGTATTCTGCCTTAGAGGGAACTCTGCTTTCTAGTGATAGCTTCTTCTCCTGGCGTTCATTGTCTTCCGATGTTCCTATCCTTTGGTATCGTTCCCTTCCCTGTTTTCCCCCGTGTTCCTCCCCTTTTTATTGTTGCCCTCTCTCTGTGTTACTTTCTGTCGTTCCCTCTTCCTCCTCCTCTTGGCTACTTGTGCTTATGTCTGATTCTTCTTCCACCTCCAATATTCTTCTGCTTTCTTTCTTCATTTGATGCTTGTCTCTGCTCCACTCTTCCCAACTTCCCATGGGAATCCCCGAGGCCATTACCGTTTGGTCTATGGTGGTGTTCCATGTGAAGCAGGGTCGGCCTACCTTCCATTCCGAGGCACATAGATTCTTGGCAGCCCGTAGGATATGGTCTTTGTTCCTCCTGTTTATATGTCCCCAGTATCTCATCTGCTTCATCTTCAGTCTCCTGGTGATCGTCTTTCCCTCTAGTAGTTCCCTTATCTGCTTTCTTGTAAGGTTGCTGTTTTCCATCAGTATCCTGAGTGCCTTCCGCTCCGCCCTCCTCAATGTTCGTCTGTTACTTCTTGTTAGCGCTGAGGTATTAACTCCGTATAAGATTGTCGGTGCTATGATCGTGTTGTAAATCATCATCTTCAAGCTGTCCGGTATTTTCTTCTCTCGTATAAAGTTCCGAATTCCGTGTGTGATTCTGAATGCGTTGGTTATTCTGTCTTTCACTGTGTTGTGCCTGCTGAGTGTGCTGCTTATGTACGCTCCCAGATATTAATTAATCTTGTGCTTCATAGTTATATCCTTCCCTGCTATTGCGATCTTGTCTCCTTCTTTGTATTGGGTGTTGCTTCTTGGGTCTCTTATCATCATGTAGCTCTTTTCGTTGTTTATTTGTAAGCCGACCATTTCCAGGTATACCTCGCTGGTTTCGACGAAGTCCTCAATGTCTTCTAACTTATCCGCGATTACGAGTAGGTCGTCCGCGTACGCCAGTAGTATCGGTAGTTGTAATTGGTCCCTTGTGCTGAAGTTCCTCACCACCATCCTTGTTTGTTCTAAAGCGTGATCAAGTGTTATCGCGAAGAGCCTTGGAGAAAGCGGACATCCTTGTTTGATTCCCCTGGTTTTCTTTTGGTGCTCTGTCTTCTTCCCAAACCATTGTATGCTAGTATGCTCCCTTAGGCACGCGTTTATGATTCTGTTGATTAGGAATTTGGGCAGTCCCAGCATTGCCAGAGATGTGGTTATTGCTTCATGCTTCACTTGGTCAAAGGCCTTCGCCAAATCTATTGCTAGAAGCCATGTTTTGGTTCCTGCCCTCCATTGTTCATCTAGGATCCTCCTGGTCGTGAATATATGGTCATCGGTTGATCTTCCTTTTATGAACCCTACTTGGTATGCTGGTGTCTCGGGTATGTGGCCCTCTAGGCATTGTAGTAGGTAGGTCGCATATATCTTGTACCCCGCACTGCATAGCGAGATTCTTCTGTAGTCATCTGTTTCTTGTGGTGACCTGACCTTCGGGATGGGGATCTGCACTGTCTGCTGCCATTCCTTAGGGACCAAGTTCCTGGTCCATACCTCCTGTATCAATGCATGTAGGTCCTTTATTAGCCATTCTGAGGCGTATTGTAGTAATTCGGCCTGGACTCTATCCTGTCCTGGCATTTTCCCCTTTTTCAGCTTTCCTATTATCTCCACCATTTCTTCCACCGTGGGGGGTGGCGGCAGTGGCCAGTGGTCGTCCTCCGACATTAGCTGGGCCTGCTCCTCCTGTTCTCCTTTCAGGAGTTTCTCCCACGCTGTCATTGGTATATATTTTCTGTTTTTTACTCAAATATAGATTATTATTTTAATCTTATGCCCAAATGAAAGATGTCATTTACTCGTTGTCATTGGATACTCTGAGCAATGCATATTTGATTTATAGTTTATAATAATTGTGAGAGCGAGGGTTTTTTTTATTTTGTCGCTTATAAGCGACAAATTGACATTCCTCGAAAAATATTACGTTTGCGTTATCAAATAGGAGCGCAAATGCCTATGTACTTTGGATATCGATTGTACAAAAAGGACTTTAATGGGTCTTTTTTAGTAATCTTCACCCAAAAGAATCTCAAAAACGGCACTTCAACCACGAAAATCGGTCAAACTTTCCAACAAACTTTCGAATCCTGTCGGACGTTAAAGATATCATACAATCATGCTTCCCACACAGAAATTATCTTGGGATATTGTTTTCGTCGTTTTCACCCTCGGAAACCTCGTAAACGTCACCCTAAACGTAAAAATCGCTCTAAAAACAGATATTTCCTAAAATTCGTCTCAATTTTGAAAATTGGCGCCATTTTCAATCCTAAGGGACGGAACTTCCGGCTCTACGACTCAAATCACTCCAATAGGTCTACGAAACATGTGTTCCAAGTAGCACAATTTTAATACGAAATGCCGTTTGTTCCCACGGGCCGCTCTCACTACTATGGGAAAACCACTGCCTCCCAAATTCAAAAAGATTTATGGAAAACGGTATAATAAGTATAAAATATGGTGCAATATCTAAAATGACCAAAAAAACAGAAACGTTGCTAATGGGTACATGCACACTATGATTAGTACAGTAATCTAAAGGATGACATCAAGTTGCAATGTTATGGTTCATTTTTTTTCTGTTTTGAATTTGACGTTAGATTATCGTAAAGATTGGCAAAATTTTCGATTAAAAAATGTCGGGCGCTAACCCAACCAAGGTATCGCGAAACGCGTTCCTTAACTATTTACGTAAACTTATAGCCGAAAATCGTGGTAGACCAGTCAAGGAAGTGGCAAGTATGGCGGGTGTTTCCTGGAGGGGAATGTCGCCCGACGAAAAGCAACCGTACAAAACAATGGCCGAAAGTGCTCCGGTGGTGCTTCGGAGACGAAGGAAGGGGCTTGCAGAGAGGCGACATGGTTCCAGGGGACACAGAGGAAGACGGCACCGGTCGAGACATCATGGGCGACGCCATCACGAATCAAGACGACATCATTCAAGGAGCAAAAGCCGAAGGAAGTATAGACGCTGATCGTACTCGCATTAGGGATTATTGTAACTGAGATGAATTTGGTGAACAAATAAATTACTTTGTGCTTGAGTCTTCATTTCGATGAAATACTCCATAATATGCACTGGTAACCAATTTGGTCCAGTAGGATTGCCTTTTCAAAAAATAATGACCCAGTCAGTAGTTTAGGAACCCGTATCTAAAATATGAGTTTTTTTAAAAGTTCCAGTCAAAAAGCTTTTTAGATGATGATTCATGTACAACACAGAATTGAAATACTAATTTTGAGTAATTATGTAGTGTGGTAGCAATAGAGCAATAACTCACAGTCTAGAAAAACAATCGAGCTCGACCTCTTTAGATCACTTCTACTTAGCTGTCGAAAACGTAAGAAATTCTCTACTTGGTTACCAATTTTACAGAGAGATCTGGCATCAACGCACTTCGATTTTAATTACTGTTAGAACGCAGCAAATCTAAATTGAGAGAACTATGATACCATTTATTGAGTATTAAGTGTCGTTTACAATAGAAAATTCGATTTTACTGATGTTTCGGTCTAGTAATACTGTCCCGAATAGCCTCTATTGTATCCACTGTAAGAGTTGTAAGGGTAATTATTGTATCCAGAGTACCCCCCGTAACCGCTGTACCCATTGTAACCGTTGTAGTTGTAAGGGTAGCCGGAGTACTGATACTGATTGTAGGGGTAAGATCCGTAGTTGTACTGCGCCTCACTGGCGACCAACACAAGTGCGGCGAAAACAAGGAACTAGAAAGCGAGGGATTAAAATTGCGAGTAAATCGTAAATGAACTTACCAATTGCTTGAACATGGCTGTAGAAGATCACAAACGAACTGACTTAGATTTAGAGATGAAACGTATTGTATATATAGCAAAACCGTGCTAATTAGTTTAATTACCAGTCTTATTAAAAATATAAATATAGAAATAATGTGCGAATCGGAAATTACAAAAAAAGGTTTTGTTCATGTGACCTTTTCTGGTCAGTGTAAATATAAAGGATGAAACAGTAATATATTACATGTTTTAATTAGATAAAAATTACAAATGTACACGTTTAAAAAACATATAATATAAATAACAATCAAAATTAGAATTTCTAATTTTTTCCTTGAAGTTTCGATTTTTGAATATCTAAATAGAGGAATTGGGAACGGAGTTATCACGCGAGGCTAATTCCTTGTTACATTTCTTGCTACAAATGGGATCTATGGGTGAACTTACTCAGTAGACGTTTAAGCAAATTAAACGGCACTTCTAGAACAAACCATTTCAAAAAATGTAAAAAATAGCTTGCGGGTTTAGCAGAAGAGCTATGTGTTGCTTGATGCGTCAGTTTCAGTTGACGTTATTCAATCTCCGGCACTAAATATTTATGTACTGACATAATGCCCATTTACGACATATTTGTATAATTATTTACGCCTCATAATTAAACCAAAGCAAATGAAGTTTTATTCGTTGTACTCACGATTTCAATAGCGCAAATAATTGGTTTTAAAGATGTAACAAAGGCATTCTAATCGTAAAATTTTGCTAACGACACAACCTCAAAATGCACTGATGACAATGTAGATTGTGTACGGTTCAGTGCAAAAGGAAATCAAAATACTCGGATAATCCTTATGGCACAATGATAACGCCAAAATATACAAGCAACTTTAAATAATCGTTGTATTAGGAGAATGAAGTTACATGTGAAAACGTATTCCAGTTGCTAGTAAAGGGAGAGACAATTTTTTTTTTCGGGCCTCAAAAAAAGACAGTGTATAACCTTCCTTTTTTACCAAAAATGGTGCGTAGAATCCAAAACGATTCGTACTTTTTCGATTAGACACCTCAATCAAAAGTTATGGGCAAAAAACCAATTTCGACAAAAAATTCAAAGGGCTGTAACTTTTGAACTAGTAGCCCGATCTTGGAACTGTTTGAAATTATAAACAACATTAAGATTAAGATAATAATATTAAATTTATTGCCTCATTTTCTTATAACGAATCCAATTATTACAACGCATGAAACAAAAGGAAAAAAGGCTAATTATAAGCTCTGTTCTTCCATGCAGCCCGGACAACATAAAATAAATTAAAAAAAAATTATTACATAATTACCAATGAGTCGGAAATTAAAGTACTCGCACTTCAATATTTCCTCACCAGTAATGTATCATTTTCCGGACTAAATATCTATTACACAAAAGTCAGGAAAATGGTACATCACTGGCGAGGAAATATTGAAGTACGAGGCCCCCTTGGGACCGAGTCCTTTAATTTCCGAGTCAAGTCATTTTACTGACGAGTTTAGTATTAAATTTTGCCTGAAATCGTCTTTTTAATATCAAATTTAGAACTTTTAATTAATGACAGGATGACAGGAGTCAGTATAGACATTTAGCAATGTGGCAGGTGTGACGCGAAAAGTGACAAGTGCTGCCGGTCAAGTGACAGGCGGCAGGAAAAGTAGTCTGGTCTGCCTCTGTAATGGAAACTAAAATTTCTTGACATAAAGCATGGCATGTCAATTTTGAGTAAAAGGATTTAATTATAAGCACTTTTATGGCAGTATTAAAAAGAGGCTTAATTCTATAGAATTTAATCAGGGCCGTCGAGAGGAGGGGGCAATAGAAGCAAGGCTCCAACGCCCGGCAACGTTGTTCTTGTTGTGTGATTGATATCCAGTTTTTTACCAAAAATTGATCAAGATTATTCAAATTAACGGACCTACCGGTACGTAAACCTCACGTTATAGAATATTGGTTGAACAGTTGTTTACCATCGTTGCTATCTTAATAATAATAATAATATATGTTTATTTCTCAATATAATAACATGATTTACAAAAAAAAAGAAAATTAAACTTGTAAATAGATCACATTGAGAAATATTAGGGGTCCCATAGACAACGTCCGTGGTGAGACCTCCCTCATGTATTTCATATTATATACCCGCGAAAAGAGAATTAGAGCCAGTCATTTATAATAAGAAAAACAAACAATATAATAATAAAGAATAAAGCTGAAAAAGATTACGGATTACATTTACTAGCTGTGTTGAAAATTGGAGTAGAGCTGAGAATAAAATAACTTGTAAACTATGATCATAAAATAACATAAAAATAATTTCAGAGAATCCAAAAAGAAAAGCAATATAAAGCATAAGAAATCGTGAGAAATATTTACGAAACCACATAAAAACTAAGCCTACTAGGAAGTGGTAAAGCTCTGTTTTGTTTGTCGAATCCCACAGGAAATTTCCCCAGTTGGTTGGGATCATGTTATCTCCTGATACTGGTCTCCTAATTCGTTTACCTCTCTTGCATCTAGTTTCAGCCTTTCTACTGGTCTGTTTGTACACATCAAACACAATATCGGTTCTTGTGTTTATTAGCAAAATATACTACTGCAGGAAGTATAACATCTTTGGCATGTTCATCAAATGAGGATTGGGAATTAAAGTTTTTTATTACTATTGAACAACCTCACTTTTATTACACTTAATTTTTCATTCCTGACAACTAATATAATATATAATATCGTCAAAATATTACATGCATCTTCACTTCACCAAATGACGCTTGGCCTGAAGATGACCTGATAAGGTCGAAATCGATAGCCGCAATAGTAATAAAAAACGTGTTTAAAAAAGATTTTCTTTAATTCCCAATCCTCATCATACAACACGTTTAAAGAACGATGGAACAATACATCAATCGAATGTTCATCAAATGTACTCGGTAGCAGTAGGTATATTCACTAGCATGATCCATCTATGATAATACCATCAGCTTGTGGGATGGTTCTTCAAATATTTCTATTAGTTGTGTCTTTTTACACTGTCATCATTTGAAAGCTACCTACCATTAATAATTAATTAATAGTTGCATTTGGAAAACGGCGGCCATCTTGAATTTCTTAAGCGGTCACCGTTTTATATGCCCTTTAGGAGCATTCGTACTATATTTCATGCTTGTATTCATATTCTGAACGATTTAAGCGTTTTCTGGCATTTATCTGCTCTACTAAGAATGGTTAACAACTAAGCGAAAATAGCTAAGATAATTGCTAAGAAATAATTATACCAGATACCCAGAACCGTAAAAAAGTTAAAAGGCGTAAATATATTACCGGTACTCTTGCTATCCTACACAAATAAAAATATTAGTATTGCCCTCATATCCGTGTTTAGTACAATCTTGCACTTATTATAAGAACAAAGGCATAGCAAGCATGCAAGAAACAATTATAGCAGGAGAATAAAAAGGCGTCAATGAATTAATAACCATTTTCTCACTTACAGCCTGATACATAAACGAGAAAGGTAAGATCGGTCGCGATATTCTCGCTTTACTCAAGATTAATTACATCATAAGAACAATAACGATTTCGTACGAGAATAATTACCGAAAGCAACTTTGGAAATCTGAAAACATCTCCTCGTCCTGGTGTTCTCCTGGCACAAAAAAACCCTAAAATCACCCACACATTTGATTTTATTAAAAGCTTGTCGAATATAAATTAAATTATGAAAACAAAAGTCTCTTCGTAAAGAAATAATTATTGCATGAGCGGAGAAGGGCTTCTCTTGGTGAGGTATTTGTGACTTCACATGGAACGTCTCCCTTATGCGAAGGATTAACTGTATCAGATGCATAGGAAAGCAAAAGGAGATACAGCCTGCTAGAAGAGTATAAACAGCAACTACGAGCTAACTAACTGACGAGCTAAGTTATTAGTTATCACTTATCATTTATCAAAAAAGGGTGTAAACGCATATAAGCGTAATGAAATAGGTATTTATTATATAATACGATAAAGGGATATTTTAACCATTGTGATGGTTAGTTTTCCTTTATCATCATGTATAATAATACAAAACTTTATTTTCTAGCAGAAGCCAAGTAAATCATTGTACAGCTTCCGACAATTCCAAAATAGCAAGCTTACGTTCTGCCGTCGCGGTTGTTTCTATAGAAACAGTATAGTCATATGTTCTGAACGTCATTTACTGTCGTGCTGGGCGTTTCATTTGAAATAAGAATGACAAATGTCATTAGAATGTATAATCATCTTTTTCACTTTATCTACCCTAGCGGTTAAAGAGCGATTTAGCCTACTCATTCAAACCTATTAAAAGAAACAATATAAATTAACTACGACGAGAATGCAAAAACCTTACAAACCAACAAAAATTATAAAACCACCCTTTAAAAGTAACTACGAGCAGTTAAGTACAGAATGTATTAGTTTTTAACAAAAAACAAATCAGATATTTCCTTCAAAACTAGCATCTAACTAACATTTTGAGAGTGGAGGCTATAGACCATAAAAATAAATGTTTATAAAAGATAAGGTAATTTCTAGGGTAATTTCACTTCATTTTTCCATTAAGCATTCACTCAAACTCTATGGACTCCTTCATCAACAATAAGGTAATGAGTTATGAGCGATAATATCTCCGTCTTCAGCTACTTGACAAGAAAATAAAAATGTTAATTTAATTATAAAGCAGTTATAAAGGGAAGTTCGGGGATAACGAATAATTATATACTTATAAAACTTACTACTTATAAACCCCTTATAAGTTAGTAAGTTTTATAAGTATATAATTATTCGTTATCCCCGAACAGAAATTATAAAATTACCCATTACCCCAATGGGTAAGTTTATAATTTCTGTTCTTTTGTAAGGTATTTTCCTGCTTATTGTATTTAATTCATGATGTTCTCACTACGCTTTATACCTTTTTTTAAATATAAATTCATACTTTGGTCACTATTATTAGTTACTCTTTGCTTTGGTATAACTTGCTGTAATATTTGTAAATCCGAATCCTAAGCTAACTTCAGTGACATGCATTTTACTTCGGAATTTGGTGTTAGATAATTGACCAAACCTCAAAAAAAAATAATCGTAGCAAATTAGTTTGTGTTTGCGTTATAAATTTAGCTAGTCCTTTTCGTTCACTCAGTCATGGCGTTTACGCAAACCTCGACGCAAACGAACACCTTGAACGTCTTCTTTTATTATAACAGAAAACAGACAGATCATTCAGCGTTGTTTGCGTATGTACTCCTATAGTGTATAGTTTACATTGCGTAATTATGCAATTTTACACGTGTCTCTTTAGTACAAATTCATTCAACGATCGATACAAGAAAGACTTCTTAAACCTTTCCAAGAAAGAAGACTATAATGGACTTTCAAAGTGCAATGGGAATAGTCTTCGAACTTTGCAGTATTTTAAGGTCATTTTGACAGTTACCCTGTTTCTCGCTTTGACTTGGCATGTTACAGGATAATTATGCGAAAGTCTTAGATATTTTCATCTTCCCTGTATTGAGACAATATATTGAGGAAACGGCGAAAATCTACATCGCTTGGAGATCTCCTGGAGTTCCGATATCCTACACTCCTCCATTGGTCACAGTTCCTTGATCAATATTTATCTAGAGTTAAGAATGAATGGCTGGAGAAACCAACTATTTTATTTTAAGTGAATATGAAAAACAAAAAAAATTGTAAACGAATGCCCGTGCATAAATAAAATGTTAAACTATCTAATAATAGGATGCATTGTTATATGTGCGTGTTAAGTGTGCATTGTTCGAAACATTAAAAATTAGCAGATCACTAACTTTGTTAATTGTTCATCTTTGAAGCGTAAAAAGGGTACTACAGTAATTAGCCGTAATGGGATTACAAAATGCGATCCTAACGCAGTTGGCATAAATTATGTAACCACTCATTCGTATTAGAACCTACTTTATTGCACCACAAAGGTCCAATGTATCAGTTTTTTTGCATGGTTGCCACTTAAATCAATTTCGATTTTATCATTCTGCACTCGGTTTGCAGAATTTCAATTCAAACATTAGAAAATAAGCTGCTAATCCTCTTATATGTGAATTTTCTTTGAGAATTATTGTGTAAGAAAAACTGTAGGCAACACATTTTTCTCTTTGAAGTTCGCGAAGTTGTCTAAACGTTCACCTTGGCCACGTACTTACAGATTCACACAGAAATTACGTTTTTATAGAAATAAATCCTTTGTCTTTTATGAAGATTTTGCTTCTGTTACGTGCAAGGCGTGCAACCCTTGACCTTAGATGTTTCTATTTATTGCCAACCTTTAAATTAAGTTTACGCCCTCGATTTCGTTTGATCAAAAACGCTGTAATAAAGATCACCCTAGCTTAATTATAGAACGCTAACAGTCTACGATATGCGACTTTCAATTTTCACAAACTACCCCTTTTCACCTGGACAGATTTCACCCACGTGCGACGAACTTCCCCCTTAGCTCGTGCACGAACGGTATTCTAAATAAGGGAAAGCACAATTATTTCAAGTTCATTTAATTGTCGAACAATAATATAATTGTACAATTCAATTATTACACCGGGGACGGTCGGTCGGTCACTCGGGCGCCACCAAGACTTAATCTGCACCCCCTAAGTCTTGGGAAAAGGGGCGGTTTTGTCGGACGGGGTGGAAAGCCTCCGGGTATCCTCTAGTGGAGAACGGAATCTACCAGGGATCGGTAAGAGTTCACCACAAAATGGCGGCGGTCACTTCCGGATAATCTAAAACAAAATATGGCCAACGGCCCGGACGGTAAATTTCCTAAAGGGAATAAAACAATAAATCAATTAGCGGTGTCTAGGGGAAATAAAAGCGGAAAAGCAAGGAGAACAGAATATAATGAAGTTTAGCGGAACGGTGGCAAAAGGTTACGGTTGTGCAAAAAAAGGAAACTCAAAACGGTAGTGAAAAGGAAAGGACAACGGCTTGACTTACGGTCGCTCAAACGGTAAAACGGTAAAACAAAAGGGTTTCGGTGGATTCGGAATGATACGGTTTCGCAAATTAAAGAAATCAAAAGGCGTACTTACAACTCGAAAGTATGAAGCAGAAAAGATCCCTCCCAAAATGAGCATTTTCCTTTTAAAGGAAACCAATTTTGGTGGAAGTGGAACAGGGAATTTCCAAAGCCGGGCGGTGCTCGTACCGAGCGGTGTAGAAAATAATTCGGTTTTTAATTAATTGCGGCTCCTGTGGTTATCTTAAAAATCTGGGACAACTTGCAAACAATTAGAAAAATTACAGCGCCTCTGTGGACACCTCTCTCGACGGTTTCTGACAAGGTTTACTACTGCCCATTAACATGGCATTAATTAACAGCGCTTACCTAATTAAGCGTAATCAAACCTAAGTACTCATCAATCCAATCTGCAACTAGCTCCCTTGGACTTTTTCTTCTCAAACGGCGCTATCGCTTTAACACTCTTATCGCAACATGCAGGCATACGGACGGGACTGCAAAACTTGTAAACACCTCGATTTGAACTCGTTCTATCCTTGATTTTACTTATTATGGGAATCTAAAACATCTTATAAATAATTAACGGCGCTGAAACCAAAGAATATTAATTGCCCCTCATTTTCGCCAGGACAACATCCTTCGGTGGTTACAAAAATATCGCGGTCTTCTTGCGTAACGAAGCCCAAACCAGTCGTTACTATACCGGGTGTTCTTTGTAAACGGCAAACTAAATGGGGAAATTCCGGGTGCTTCGTTACACACGAACGGATTAATACTAGACTTTTTGGTTCGTTTGTGACCCATTTTTATTATTCTAGATTATTCCCCTCGGCGAAGGTATGTAAAATCAGTGGATGCTGAGAATGCACTCCCCAATGGGCATTTTTCTCCTAAAGTACAAGATATTCCACATGTGGGTTTCAAGAATATGCTTCACAGGTTTTCTAGGACTGGATCACAGCCCCAAATCATGTACTTGTGTCTGCCGATCTTCTTACCGGAAGGCACATTCGTCTCCGTAGATTATTTGAGTCTCGTTTTCGATGTATGCGAGATATGAGTCTATAACAGATGCTTCGGATCACTAGCGCCCTGTAGTAAATACTATTTGGCGACATGCACACCTATCATAGAAAATCCATTGGTGTCAGATATCTTCTGAATGATACTTAGACCTTTTTTTTGTATTTTTGAATTCAAGTTTGCTTATATTAGTCCAGTAAAAGTAGACATTGACCCAGAAATTTGAAAAAACAAGCTGAACATTGGCATACATGGTGAGGATGGTGCTAGAACTAAATCCTGAAAAATCCCAAAAGATCCCGGTTGGGGAACGGACGCCATCTTGAAAAAACTACCCCTAAATCTGATTTTCCGATTTTTGAGCATAACAAATGAACGGATGGTCCAAATTTCGTCGTCAAGGTGTCAAAATGGTTGTTTTGATGTTTGTTTTGAGTGAAATAATTATTCCGTATAATACGACAAATGTGACCTTTATAAAAAAAACCACCTCCATCATTGGTTTTTCTCTTTTCCGGCTATAGTTGTTAAATAAAGCTTCGGATAATTAGTATTGATGTTTCTAATCGTTCTTCCTGACGTTCTCTATCTGAATGTCAAAATTTTTGTTAAAAAAAACCTTCAAAGTTCAGAACAAGATTGAGAGTACTAACTAAATGAACACTATTTTATTCATTCTATTTTTCATTATTATTTGTAGAGTCAGTTAAAGTTGCACGTAAAAAATATTTAAATGCATTTTACAATTAATGTAAATGAGCGGAATCCTTTCAACTATTCGCACATAACTAAAAAAAACGGGGTGAAAATAATCAATTCATACACAGGTTTTAAACTGGAAACATTGCGAGACCGAACGACAACACAATGACGAAAATCTATACTATGAATAAAAATCAGACACCGATCAACTCTTACAAAAGTAACCGTTACACCTGAACGCACGGTATCGAAACGTGATATAAATTTGGGTGTTTCGTTACTAAGAAACCGTAGCTTCCAGATGTATTTATTTCTTTTAGGAATTGGAAACAGAAGGTGATTTAACTTCTAGCGCCCTTTTAGCTGCCGATGAGGAAACCAGTTTCCGTATTACATAAACACTTTCTAAGATAACCGCTCCTTTTGCTATTTAGGTAGTAAGGTTACACAAGATAATCGTTGCAAGGAAAATATAAAATCTAGGATAGCGCAGGCTAAAAAAGCATTGGCATAAAAGTGGGACCTGCTAAGATCCGAGATAAATATAGGAATTAGGAAAAGATTGCTAAAAACGTACAAATGGAGTGTAGGTCATACAGGTGCGAAACCTGGACGATAGGCAGGCAAAAGTAGGATAGAATGAGGATTCGCTGGATGGATAGGGTAACAAACGAAGCAGTCTTGGAGCTAGTACAGGAAATAGGGAAATATGGAAAACCGTACCGAGAAGACGAGATAGAATGATAGCGAACGTGCTAAGACACGGAGGAATAGCACTACTAGCTATAGAAGGTAGGGTCGAGGGCAAGAGAGGGGTAGGACCACAGAGACTTAAATACATAGACCAAATAGTTAGGGACGTAGGCAAGGGTAGTTATGTAGAACTGAAAAGATTAACGCAGGATAGGAAAAGGTGGAGGACTTCGTCCAACCAATCCTAGGGTTGCGCAAAAAAAACAACAACAAATGCCGAAAACGTGAAAAATTCAGGGTGGGGGTGATTTTCGTAAAAAACTCGAATTTCCAAGGGCTTCTTTATGTGCGGAATTATATTTTTACTCCAAATACACATTAAAACAAACATTTTGACACATTAGCAACGAGAATCAGACCATTGGTTCATTGGTTTTGCTCAAAACTCGAGAAATCGAGTTTAGGGGTAGTTTTTTTAAGATGGCGTCCCTTCCCCAACCGGGATCTTTTCGGACTTTTCGGAAATTGGTTCTGGCACTATCCTGAACATGTCTGCCAATTTTCAGCTTGTTTTTTCAAATTTCCGGGTTTGGCCCTTATTTTGTCTAATTTTACTGGACTATATTTACTCAGTTGTTTGTTACTTGTTACTTATTTTGACATACCTTGCCAAGGCTATTTTTTCTATTCTCGATACCTCTTTTATATCAAAATTTTATTTTCCAGCTCACCGGCGCCTGTCTTTCTGTATGTTTCTGTCATTACTGATTTTTGAAGATTTTCCATGTTTCCTTTAAAGAAAGTGTCCTACCCCAAATTTGCTGCGCTTCCTTCAATTTTGTTCGTGTCACTTCATCTGCATGTAACTTACATCTCTTACCCCTTTTTGGAGGGGATATCTAATAGGAAAACTGATCCTTCCATAATCGGAAATATGTTCAAAAGTAGAAGTTTTGGTACATGCACTTACAGCACACCAAAAAAATTACTTTTATGAACGAACGTTAAAGCTCACGGAGTATCGACCAAATTAAAAAAAAAAACTTTGAGTCCTGGTCACGGCCGTCTGAATTCAGAAGGTCGCTTACTGCCAAATAATCTGTAATCAGATAAAACACAACAAAAAGAAGCAAGAATTCGGATGTTCTCTAGCGGCAAAAGAAAGAACTAAGACATAAAAACTCGACCAACAAAATTAACTACAGCCAGCTTACACGAGAAACACACAGATGGCATAAAGGGTATTGTATAAAGAAATGTAAATTCTAATGAAGCAGAAAGAAAAGAAAACGTTACAATTTTTATGCGAGGACTTACTTTAAAAAAATGGAACTCTTTGGTATACGGGGACAGAAACCTTTCAGCACAGACAGACAAAGTGCCTGCAGTCGCTAAATGGTAACTGGTTTTTTTCAGAACTGCTTTCCTCGAAAAACTGCACATTTTAAGACTAAGAAGAAGCCAATGGGCGTCGAATATTCGCTGCTTTTTGATGGAATCATCACTAGAATTCGTGATATAAGATCTTCTGAATTTGAGTAATTTTCTCGGAATGTTTGTACTTTTCTTCAATTAGCGCTCGTTGCATTAGCCCAAACTAACGCTTAATGTGTAGCTGTACAGTCTTAGCTCCTTATAAATTAATCGTGGTGCTTTTGTCCCTACAGGGAACGTAAGTACGGTTTTGTAAAGCAAAAAATGGCTGCGAGTATTTAATTTCAGTTCCATAATTGGTTTTTGGATAACAAAAAGAATTTTGACCTAATAATTGAAGATGCATAGTCTTGCAACTCAATTTTAAGAAACTGAAATTGATGGAAATTAGAGAAAATGGAACAATTGCCAGTGCAGTTAAGTCTCCAACGCCAGAACTACGCTAGAACTCAACATGTCAATTCGCCGATTTGACTCCAAAAATCAAGTTACCGTCCTATCACATCCTTCCCAACCACCAGATTCTACTACTAATGACATTATACCGTGCTCATTGCAGGCATCGAAGGAAATTAAGTGGGACCACACATATTTTTTTAAGTTTAGTGATGTTTCTACCTAAAGGTGGAAGTACAGTCGAAGGTAGGTAAGGATTTAGACACAAGTTGAATTAAGAAAACCGTTTTATTTATCTACTTCAATTTTGTCCAAAATATTTTCCAACATGATTGACCAATTTCTCATTTCTAGTAGTAGCCCAAATATCTTCCATAGTATCCGGTGTATGGGTAAGCGCCGTAGGTGTAGGGGTAGGCACCGTAGAAGAATTGCGGCTTAGCTTCCGGTTCGGGGGCTGCCATCGCTACGGCGAAAAGTACGGCGAATACCAAGACCAACTGAAATTGCAAGTTAGACCCGTGATGATTACACGAATTGCGCTACTTACCAATTTGAACATTTTGAAAGCTGCTTTGTATGACTGCTGACACAAAACTATACCTACCAACCGATCTGAGCCCAGTTTATATACTCATATTGATCATAATTTGCATTGCATTAACGCCCTCGATTAATATAATTAGCTGTATCGGGCGTGGTTGTTCTGCATTATTTAAGAACAAAGCGTAACAATAATTTCTGAATAAATTTGTTTAGATTAAATTGAAAAAAAGCGCACTTGTCTTAACATCCGTATTCCGATTGCGAACCTCGTGTCTGAAGCCTACTCAGAAGAATTCCTCCATTAGAATACGAATGCAAACAAGATTTCAGTTGTAATTACTTATTAAATATAGATTATTTTTTTGCACACAAAATGGTTCAAGGAGACAATAGAAAAATTGGCATTTAAATCAGGCGTGGTGGGTTATGTAAGTCGACAAGATTAAATAAACATCGACATGCCTTCCTTGTATGTTTAGTAGATTCCTAATTTGTTAGTACTTGACATTAAATGTTCATTTATGGTATCGATCGTTACTCGCGACAATGACGTATACTGAAAACATGTTTAGAAGAATCTTTGTCCATTAAAATGACAGTCCAACTGTAGTGTACTAAGGTCTCTAAGGTTCACAAGGTTTGCAGTAATTCTGAAACAAAGATTTACAGCTAGTTAATATTGTACAATAAGATTGTGCACTTGTGGTCGGGATCTTGCAATAATTTAGTGCTACAGTGACATTCTTTAAGGTTCTGCAGAAAGATTTTGCCGTAGAATCTTCTAGTAGCATATTGTACCTAAGGGTTTCTGCAGCAAAATTTTGTAATAAATTCATCGAACGAAATAGTCAGCTGCCTATAATGTTGTAACGTTGCACAAATCTTTGGTAATTTTTTACGTTTTCTGCTTGATAGGGGATCGTATAATTGATGTAAAGGCTTAAGTTATAACTGAATTTTTGATTTCAGGTCCTGAAACGGTCCCATGCACACTGCAATTAGATATTGGAGGGGAGCGGAGTGCAGAATACCTGGAATATACTACGCTTTCCTTGGCATTTATCGACAAATGAATACATATCTGTACCTCAGAGGTAAAGTATATAAGTCACAAATTCAAAAGTTAACAGAAAACCACATTATAAGAAGCACAAAGGAATAATTTGACCTTATTAACCTATACATTTGATTACTTTCATCATGAAGAACCATGTTACTTATAACTAGTAAGTTTACATATGTACGATCGAATTTTTGAAATTTTATCAAAAATTTTTGTTTTACGGGACTTAGTACTGTTTACCTTTTATGAATTGTTTCGAATGATGGACTTCTTATTGTTATGTGTAAACCAATTTAAAAACATTTCTGCTCGAAAAGAGGAAGCAAGCATGTTTCATCATGTACAGGTCGTGGAGAATTTTTTTCCTGTATGAAATCACAACTCAGATTAGAAAAAAAATCTATTTATTTGATGACCAACTTATAATTCAATAATTTTATTGAAATTAAAAAATATATCAATACTGTTCAACTATGCATTTTCTTCGTTGTTGTAAGAAAGAAATGGTCATCATTTTGTAGAAAATTTCCCCCATAAACGATAAAAAACAAGTATAAATTTTTTGAGGATTAAAGCAGATTTTTAATAAGACACACTTACCTATACACTGCCTTTTTTTGAGAAGTCTAATCGAAAAAGTACGAATTGTTTTGGATTCTATGCAACAAAATTAATAAGAAAAAGTGTTTTCCCGAGAAATTTTGGTGTAGTAGTTTTTTGGTAGAAAAGGAAGGTTATACACTGCCCTTTTTTGAGCCAAAAAAAATTGTCTCAGATCGACCGGAAAAAACATCTTATAGAATGTGGCCTGTAGAATCCATAATTTCAAACAGTTCCAAGATTGGGCTACTAGTTCAAAAGTTACAGCCCTTTGAATTAGTACTGTTTAAATTTCGCTAACTCTGTTGTTTATCATCAAACAATACTAAATCCATAAGTTTCGGGTAGAACAACAAAACTTATGTGACAGTACAAAAAAGCAAATGGATATGTACATTGTGTCCAACATAAGGATGTGTATCATGGGGATTCCGGAATCCATAAAATATACGAAGACAGCCAAATTAGGGAAAATTTGTGTCCTCGCTGTATTTAGTACTAAATCGGTGCAAATTAATTCGATTTTTAATTAATTACTCGACCTGTAGTAATCGGAAAAATATAAGATGGACTTCGAATTTTCCGTCTTTTAAGCGCGCCCATTTTGAGATAATTTTAAACGCCGTCTACCAGTTTTTTCTACAACTTATTAAAACGTCTTTCATAAATCACGTTACCCAATTGAACACATTCTAATTTCAATACTCACTAATCCAATCAACTCCTAGTTTTAATTGGAATTTTCCAGCGCAACAACCGTTGTCGTTATCTACGCTCCGGAATGTTTGATAACGTCTAACAAGTGGATTTGGAACTTGTCCCTATCCTGGTTTTCGCTTATTATGGAAATCTAAAATGAGTAATAATTAATTAACGGCGATGAAATATCAAAATATTAATGGTCTCGCTTCTGCTCTGGCACAAGATCTTCCGGTGACTGTAAGAACAAGTTAAATATTCCTACCGGAACAATAAACAATTACACAAACACAGAAAACTCACTCCTCGAGCAAGTAATTAAATTCCCGAACTCTTCAGTAACGAAGCGCTAACCCTACAACGTTTCTCGATACCCGATGTTCTGTAAAGCTGGTCGACTTCGCAAGTGTACGGTGCGATCATAACTTCAGATATGAAGTTACATGATCAATTATTACCGAAGGTTCGTTTCAGCAGCAGCGCGAATTCAGAACCCGTTAAATAAACTTCAAATAGGGAGACCTAAAGGGAATCACCCAGTACATTCGAGAAATGAGATAACACAACGCAACTCGTACAACCCCAAGCAGGGAGCCTCACCAGCCGTCAAAACCGACGCATCAAATTTCGCCGTCGGAGGTGTCATACAGCAACACGAGAATCGACAATGCCATTTCCTCTAGGGCTACCGCTGCTCATGACGTAGACCTAAATACCTACCGCTGCTATTAGCGTAGGTCTATCACCCCTCCTATAGCGTGGACGTATCACAGGGACCTGGTACTATCTTCACCTACGACTCCGAAGAGGGCGAAGAAACAACAAAGAACAAATTTTGTGAGACGTGTTCTACTACCTCACCACAGCCAATATCACCTTTGCCAGGATTCCTAAGCATCTTCTCAGAGAAGACATTTCCTGGAAGCTGGTGACGAGTACAACCGTTGCAGTTCCATACGACGGAGTCTTCCATTCGTTATTTCGCCGTTTTTAAATTGCAATGTTAATGTTACATTTAAAATGTTCATTATTATTAATTAGTGTTACATTGTTGTTGTGTTCATAAACCCGTTAATAAATCTTGTGGTTACAGGGTGTTCTATTTAAAAACAAGTTATTTATTGACACACTGTACATTGAAAACTATTTTCTGTAGATTCACAACCATCTACATTTGCACACGCATTTTTTTAAGTATTTTTTACGAGTAATTAGCATAGGAAAGATCGACGCATTGTTGCAGGACCCTGTACAGTACAATGCTCTTTTTAGGTACCTTTTGTGACATTTCAGGTGAAAATTGGTTCCTTGAACGGGTGGACGGACGAACTTTCAAATAAGCACGAGTCTTTTAGATAAAGGCAAATGTCTTTCTTCATGTCCTTGTCGACTAAAGATAAATTTTGTATTGAAGCTAAAGTTAGAAACGTCTCTCAATACGAAGCTTTGTATGAGGGTACATAATAGACTCAAAAGCATAAAATTACTTCCGTAAGCTTCCATTTAATGAGACAATTGTAGAAAACCGCATTGTTTCTACTTAAGGCTATTTACGGATAAATGTCTATAAATAGTTTTCACTGTGATCACAGAAACGGGATTTGTTTTCAATCCCGTATTAATAAACTAAGCTAGTCATTGAAGACCCTGTTACATAACGTTTTCTATTACTTAGAAGAAAAACACCAAGGATATTAGGTTATTATCATTCATTTATTTTTGAAAATTATGAAACGTTAGCAACAAAAAAATCCGAATTATAGTGCAAATCAGGCATTTTTCCTAATTTAGAATTTCAAATACTGCTCGTAGTATGTAGCCGCAGTGCCGTAAGGATAAGCGAATCTTCCGTAGGTGTAAGGGAAGGTACCGTAGATGAACTGGGGTTTAGCCTCAGGTTCGGCCATGGCGACAACAAAAAGGGCGGCGAAGACCAAAAGTAACTGAAATTATTTATTAACGCATTTGATTCAAAAAGATATGAACTAGTGACTTACCACTCTGAACATCTTGAGAATGGCCTTGTACAGTTGTTACAAAACTATATACTGATTACTTGGTAGCATTATATTATGTTCAATTGTTGGAAAGGAGTGTCATAATTAATTGGATTCCAGATTTTGAATAATTAGTTAGATATACTGTTAACTTGTTTCCAATTTTTTGCACTCTTCTTGCAAATGACACTGTAAGTTGTGTATAAATCAGGAAGTACAATGTGATACTTTGTATAACACCAACTTTCTCTTTTATCAGCTCAAAGCGTATTACTTACGACTTGTACGCTAATCTTATTTCAAAAGCTTAAAATTATTAATTTTTGATACTAAAGGAAAGCTGATTCTTAACAATATTTGAGCATCTTCATATCATTCGTTATTTGCCTTAACTACTGTGTTTTACGTAACCCCTGCACAAATTGGACCCTGTGGTGCTTGCTGATGCACTTGAGAGAGCAATAAATATTCTCTTTAGGCCATTATCGGAATAAGTCGAAAAAAGCGAAAAAATTTTACGAATCTCCTCGAACCCTGGCCTCGAACAGAGAAATTTAAAAAATCGGAAGAATAGCAGGAATCAAAGAAATTATCAAAGTCTTCGTGTGAGATGGCGACTTCAGCGGATCGGAAGGGCTGGAGTAAAGAAAATTTGAAGAAATGTATGAATGTATCTAATAAAGTATCCTAAGGAGGATTCTTATATCCATTTGAACCGACAAATTTAAGGGAAGCTTAGCTTTTAAGAGTAGCTTAAAATCCATGGCAACCATTGTCTCAATAATCGTTGCCATGGATTTTAAGCTACGCTTAGGCTAAGCTACGCTTAAATTTGTCGGTGCAAAAGGCCATTAGAACCCAAAGAAAGGAAAGAATCAAAACAAATGAAAAAATCAGAGGAGGATGCAACAATTGATGGCGCCAGAGGGTCTGTAAGATCTAAAAAATCAGACGAATTCGAAGAGACGGTAAGATCATTTGGATCTGAAGAGTTTTAAATATAACATGAAATGCGAAAGAATTCGAAAAATCTTCAAAGAATTTTAATTATCTCCAGAATCAGAAGCATTCATGGAAGCATAACAACATGACATATTTGAGAATTCGAAGTGTTTCGAAAGACAGTAAGAATCCGGAGAACCTGATAAATTAGAAAAAAAAATTGAATCATCCTGAGAATCTAAACGACTTATGGATTTGAGAACTTGTAAAATCTACAGAATCCAAAGAAATGGTAAAAATAGATGAAATCATATGAATGAAAGAAATTTTGGAACGTCCTGTAGTTTATACGAATAAGTGGATGATTTACGCACAAATAGACTCTTTACGCACGAGATTGTGTATACAGACTGCCCATTATGTATATTGAGTACGCTTCCATTAGGGTCCTCTGGTAGAGATTTTTTTTCTCTTTTCAATGATTTAACGTGTTAGTATACAAGAAAATTTTTCAAAAAAACTTTATTATTATATTAACATTAATCTAGATATCCTACATCATAATTGCTCCGAGACCACTTGGGCATTGATTTCAAGCTTTTCGTGATAGGTTAAGCCACTTCTAGTTAATGGCGAATATTCTGAACACTAGCTTATTGCGATGAAAACCATTTTATTTTTTAGAGACTTCAGGTGGGACCAGGCCCAATTATCACGAACCCCATCACTACAACACATTGACTTGTGGGTAAGTATTATTTTATCTAATTGGTAAATTGGAAGTGCGAAATTAATGGTCTTTCGACCAAAAGGCCGAATTCTTTTCCATAACTTTCCCGCATTAATTCGCCTCAAAGTTTTTCAAATCTATATATGTATACTTGAACTGCACCGTGGATACTAAAAGTGGTACCGACTCGAATTTAAAAATTTTCTCTGAATTATACAGTTAATACCGCCACAGCCCAGAAACGAATGAATTAAAAAAAGTTTCTATTCGTATGTAATAAATTGACTCCTACAAAATGGCGCCTTATTAACGACAACGGACACCTTAATTAAATGAAAATTAATTAAATAAAAGCTAGGGGAAGAACACAATCCGACGTACGATCAAATAGTCAGGGCTACTTTTGAGAAAAGCCAAATGCTAGAAGCACTTCGTGTAACAATTGAGTTACAAGTAGTTTTCCCTGTAGTCTGAAAATGGATAGGCATAACGGATCAACATGGTGTCCAATATGGCGGTTTTTGGCGTATTCTCCGTCGAAAATGCCCCATTTTGGACCCACCCACGTTTCTTGGGTCAGGGAACGCAATGGGAGGGTGAAAAATGTGACCGGAGGTAGAAAACCAAGATTTTTTTGTATCTAGACCGAAATGGCCCCAAAATTTCGAAATGTTGCTATGTTTCTAATAGCGTTTAGCGAATCCAATGTGTGGACGTAGGTTTCTGAGTCGAGAAATGCCATTTAAGGTATTAGAACCTCACTCCTCGACCTACGCCAACAGATAAGAAACTTGAACGTAAGTGCATTCTAGAATAATTCAAATTAATATTGGCGACAATTCAGCCGAAATACGAGAATTGACGTTTCTACCACATCCAGTCTAATTTCTTTCCATTCGATTGTGTTTCTTGACAACAAAAACCTATGTTCGCATACTAGAATCTTAAAATTAAGAATTTTTTGGATACGCAGGGTGCAAAAATCGCCATATTGGACGCCATCTTGAATACCTCTCTTTCAGTTCATTTTTAAACTGGCCAACAGGCAGAATCGGATGCAGCGGGGTCGGAATAGGCGGAAAACACTCAGTTGTTACACGAAATGCTTCTTGCATGAGCAAGGAGAGCTTTAACTAGAAAGTGGCCCTGACTAAAATATGCCATGTCATCCGAAGATGACATCGTACTTAATTCGCCATTTTAATCGGGTAGCCCTAATTAAGATAACCGAATCAGATGCCGAACAGAATGCCTCAACAATTTCCGAAATTCATTTCTGGGTTACTGGGTATCTGCAATTAAATGACCCATAATAAACGACAATTAATTCCACCAACTATTTACCAACTCCAAATACAAATTTATTAAAAACTCTACCGCCTGTTTTCGACACCCTGTAAACTGTCTACAATATGTGACGCCTATACCACTCTAACCATTAAAATCTCAAAAATCCCACCTTTACCTATCTCTATAAAATTTGAAAAAAATAAATCAGAATTTAGGAGGCACTGTTTAAATTTCTAATTGTAAATTGAATTTTGTACTTACCTACCTTACACCCTTTTATTGAATATTGGGATAATAAGAATCTTTAATGGAATATTGGGATAATATGAATTTATTAGTTTTTCCCAAGGCTTGATTCACTGCTTGGAACAATGTAGATTTGCGGATTACCGCCACCATTTTACTACTTATATAACTAACTCTATTTTAGAGGGAAGAGTTTTTATAATTCTATTTGATGGCTCTCTCTTTTTTTAGTGACATCAGTTGCTGTTTTTCTTGGGTTCTACCCGTCACGATCTATTAGAAAATCTACGATTTTTGACACTTCGACTCTCGATTTTGAAAGCAAGACTTTTCTTAAAATCGCTTTGGTCGATTTTATAGGCAAAAGTAAATGCAAATCGTCTTTGGCTTCTGCTTCTATTGACCCATTTTTAATAGGCTGTGCAAAGTTTGAACCGAATCGGTCCAAGCGTTTGCCCGTTATCGTGTTTACATACAGACATACAGACAGACACAATTGATTTCCCTAAAAAGCTTGCATGGTTTTGCTCTACCGCTCAATATTATACAAGATGTAGACAAAAGTTATAAACCTTAAGCTCAAGTAGAGTAGGTACGTTTGTTTTAAAGTTCAATATTTTCCTTTCTACCCCTATGAATGGGTAAATCATACAGTGCTGATATTCTTAAGGTTTGGTCTTATTTTGTCGAGAAATCGAGATCTATTGCACTACGTAGATAAAAAACTTCACAATCACAGCCTACGCGAAGACCTTTGCGCATTGTTAAAATTGCCAAATGATGAATTACCTACCAAACCAAATCTCATGGTGCACAATAAATCAACATCTCTATAAACGGTAGTCGACATTTCTTCTCCATAAAACAATACCTAGAATTCCATTGCATTTCGACGATTAATAAATCAAATTAGTCAACATTAACATCAGGATGTTAGTGCTTGCGCTCGTTAATGTATCCAAATTTATGCGATAAATTAAAATGCGTTAGTGTAACGTAGTGCGAAGCAGCCCCGCCCTACATTATTTTGTATATCATCGGCATAGCTGAATGCAAATTTCCACCCGTTCGAGTGGTATATAAGCCAATCGGTGTCGAATTGATGGTATAGTTTTGTATCAGCAGTCGTACAAGGCAACTTTCAACAATGTTCAAATTAGTAAGTAACTCGACCGCTTTGTTGATCCTCCGGCATAATAATTTTTTTACAGCTCGTCTTGGTATTCGCCGTTCTTTTCGCCGTCGCAATGGCCGCACCTGAACCAGAAGCTAAGCCGCAATTCTTCTACGGCGCCTACCCCTACACCTACGGTGCTTATGCCTACCCATACACCGGATATTTTGGACGCTATCTATACTAGGCTGCATTTAGAAATTGAAAAACGTCTTTGGTCTTAATGCTCACTAAAATGAAATAGTTTACAATAAAGTTACCTCAAGCCTTACTTTTTTTTTGATATTTTTAGTCCGTTCCACTCTAACTCGGCGTAATCACTGCATATAACTCATTAGCACCTGATTTTTCTTCTCTGCTTTTGGGTTTACATGACGTGACAATGTTATACCTAGTGGGGTGTCATCAATTAAAACTTGAAACCTTTTTATTTAAGTTTGCTTATGAAACTCCCACTTGAATTACGATTTACTGCAAGACTATGGCTCCCGTACTAGCTTCTCCTATAAACTATACTAAAAGATCTCTAAGCAGCTTCCGAAGCAGAAAAGAATTTGAAGTTCCACTTAAAATATGCATCCCCTAATATAAATTTGTCTAATTTGCATGAAAGAGGGGGTCAAATTCAATTTAATTTCAAATGTGGTAATCACCTTGCGAGGAAATTTAGAAACTTCAACTAAAATTTGCACCCTCTAATAAATCAGTTCTTAGAAAACAAATAAAAAAAGCTCAAACAGATCAAATTTGTGTGAAAGATGACCGAATTGATGCTCATTTTCAGACGTGGTGCCTGAAGGTGAACCTGAAAATGGAAATTTGACAATTAATTAATTGTTATACAGTGTACTACAAGGGAAATAAGGTTTCTAACCCAGGTGCAAAGCAGAAAAAGAACCACCAGGTGATTCGCACACCTTGCTCCTGGTGAAGGGTGGTAATTTTATGGGTTAACTGCGCCGGTCACTGGCGAAGAAGGTGAAACGGAAATGAAAACGGCAGTTTTTTCCATAAACGGGAACGAAAACAAATCATTACGCGAAACAAGGGAAACAACCCCCCTTTATAACTAATAGAAAAAAGTATGAAGCCTGCATTGAACTTGAACGTATCATCAAATTGTTATTAACTAAGACAATCTAAACTGCACGCGTACAAAACGAAAAATCCAGAAGATGAACGTTGATAAAGGCAAGGATCGCTAGATTTTCATATCGCCCGACGAACCTGTGCGAAAGGGCTCGAAATTAAAACGTCTTTAATTAATTACTGCCCTCTTATCATAAAAATCTGGGGTAAGCCTTAAAATTAATGCTATTTGGGCGCGCGCCCGGCAATACCAAGCACGGCCCATCTTGATAACACTTGCAGCAACACAAATAATTAGCTACGGATAATTATATTCACTTAATTGGCCGGATTAAAATTTCCAAAACCGTAAGTCCAATTGAGCCCATTGTCAAAGGTCTGCTATTATTTACGAGCGAAACCAAATACGACCAATAATTAATTAACGGATCTGAATCATATAATATTAATTGCCCCTCCTCTTCCATTCGAGGAGAGATTCCGGGCGGTGCAAAAAATGTAGATATCTCTACGGGAACG
The DNA here is from genome assembly GCF_008802855.1 of Photinus pyralis. NCBI lineage: Eukaryota > Metazoa > Arthropoda > Insecta > Coleoptera > Lampyridae > Photinus > Photinus pyralis. Next base: position 13,992,226 of record NW_022170663.1, read on the forward strand.
GCTACAAACGGCAAACTAGTTACAGTACCTTGATTTCCTTGTCAGTGGCTAAAAAATTCTAAAATCTAAAGCCTCCACGTAAGAAAGCTTGCATCCTTGCGCCTGAAAAATAAGGGGTTGTTGAATCGCAGAGGTACAACACTGAGGTGGGCAATTCTCGAATTCTGGGCGAGGCGATTAAGCGATTGCCTATCCTAGAAAGGCGATTGGACTCACGAACTTCTCAATTGATGTGGCATGCCAACCAGCCATATTCGTCTTCACGGATGGATCTAAAACTTTAGAAGGAGCAGGCACTGGTATTTACTCCAAAGTACTGACCCATGTTACCCATCCATCATTCAAGCTTCTTACTGTATTCCAATTAGAGTTGCCTAACGTAAAAAACAAAACTTCCAGAACCTCCAGTGGCAGCAGGGATGCCCTGCAGGCACTTAGTCATTGTAAAATCACCTGCTTATATACGAGCGACCTTTTCTGTTTCTATCCTAGTTGTAAATTAGCATTGCGAAACCAAAATTGGTCAATAATTAATTAATGGAACTGATTCATACAATACTAATTTTCCTTCCTCTTCGGGTGCTTGATTTCCTCATCGGCGGTTAAAAATATGCTACAATCTAACGCAATTACTTTTCCCTAAAAAAATATATATCCCTGGAAGCTACATTTTCTCATAAAGAAGCGCCCGGTTTAGTATGTACTGGTTGTTAATTAATCGAATTCGTGTATGAAAACGGGTGCTTCGTCACATTTAAAACACAACTTTTTACTCTCTTTGTAAAGAAGCAACTGTGACAATAGATTTAAGTTGAATACATTACAGTCTTATAAAAGGGCAAAAAACCTAATTGTTAACACAAAAAATATCCCTGCTGGCCAGATAATTAAATTTATTTTAGTAAAAAATGTAACGAGTGATTCTAATGTAAGAAAATAAGTGCCAAGGCTAAATTTTATTTGTAAGCTCCCTATATTATCTGTTATTTCGTTAGATGTCGACTGTTGTCATTCTGATCCTTTACAATTAAATCCTTTCCTATTTCCCAATTTGTTTATTGTCCCTATAAAAGCATGATTTTGTAATTCACCAAAAGGGCTAATATCCAGATTCCATGCCTGACCAGAATTCATATTGATCCATAACCAATCCTTCATTAATAATTCCGCTTATTCCAGATTGGAACCCAGGATATTTTTTCTGTTTGATTTTCAATTCACTCCAGAATTTCTGTTTAGTTTATTATTAATTTTCACGCAATCTGGTAATTTTGGATTTAGTTTTGATTAGTTTGTCCAACTTACTCAAACCCAATCATCACCATCACCGTGAATTGCGACCTGTCCAACTGGCTCCCATAAGGTGTCGTTTGAATCGTCGGAAGCTTCCGTTTTAAGCGTTCATTACTACTATACGCGATTTTGTTTATTTACTAATAACCCGAATAAGTGTATAAGAAATAAAGATAAAAGTCTGTATCGTATTGCCTTGGAATGTCTCCGCATATACTTATCGTACTTGGAAATTAACAACCCCTGCAGATTGGCTTGGGGGATCGATACCACACGCCCCTCGCCCGTTCACACACTTCGTTAATTCGTTAATTAAAACAACACGCAGCAGTTTTTATAATAGTGCGCCACTAACTTGTATGTCCATTAATACATGGAAAGTTTTCGATTTATGGTGAAACTAGGTATTTATTATTGGTGTACCAAAAGCAGCACTCGAACTGAGTGTCAAAAAATTCTCCTACTAAAAATCGTATGCGATTCCTTGTATCTTGTTAGATTTACATGAATGTCTCTTAAGGCAGGAGTTTTAAACTGAAAAACCCTAGTACCCGTTACAATTTCTTAATCAACTTGCGTAGCAGAAGTCCTAACTGAAAATTGCACCCCTCTTCAAAGCAGTGATAAAAAAACACCTAGTGCACTCTAAATTTGTGTGAAAGGGGGATCAAATTTAACTAATTTCTAAGTGTGATAATTGAGGTTGAATTTTCATCTGACAGTTTGCAAATTAATGGTCATACAGGCTACCAAAAAAGAATAAAGGAGAACAAAGTGGTGATTCCACAAACTTTAAATAATTAATGATTCCTCACAGATTATAGGTAATATTCCCGAAACTATTGACAGATTATTCAACAAGTTTTGACATTCTTTAGAGATGCTTTGCAGATTCTTGCATGTCTTTGTGGGTATTTCCATATTTAAGAACTAATTCGTTTCCCTCAAAGCTTATTCATTAATATTTTTGAAAAAATTCTGGAATTTTGTTTTTGTGGAAGCTAGGAAAAGCATTTAAAGATTTTCTGAAGGATGCTACATGTAAAAGTCAGTCCAAGTTGTTTTAATCTAAGACCTTGTGCATCCCAGTGGAGATACTGAAGAATAAACCTTCACGTGTACGTGCAAACAGGATAATAATTAAAAGTACGATACATAGAAGAGTAATTTACTTTGTAATCCGAGCAAGGGCGGAAAAGTATGTGTAAACTAGTTACCATTAACATTCGCATTTAAATGTGCATTAGTTATTGCCAATATCGTTTAATAAATTAAAACTCCTTCTTCCGCGTTAAAATACCATCAGCTGGAGCTTGCCATGTTGTCAAACATTTGTAGGTATTACAAAGTGAGGGCGTGCGACATACCTGCAAGGTCGAGATTTATTATGCAAATCTCTTAATTAAATTAATCTTTCCAAAAGGCCGATATTGGTACTTTGCACACGCCCAAAATGTTCCAGTTTTCGGCTGATGCGCTTTATTATTGCTGCTGGAAAAAAAGTAGGTACTGGAATGCAGTTAAGTATATACAAGCAGGTGGAAAATAATTAATTGTTGACGTCTATTTGCATAAAAACGACCACACCCGTTTGTCTAAAATTGCTCTATCTGCACAATGGGCATATCGCGGGTATATAAAGTACAGACGCCAGGTTAATACGGTATAGTTTTGTATCAGCAGCCGTACAAAGCACTTCTCAAAATGTTCAAATTGGTAAGTGTCCGATCTAAGGGTGTTACGTTGGGTTTACTATCTGTCTTGAACTCTAGATTGTCTTGGTGTTCGCCGTACTTTTCGCCGTAGCGATGGCGGCACCCGAACCGGAAGCTAAGCCTCAGTTCTTCTACGGTGCCTACCCTTACACCTACGGAAGCGTCGCCCATCACTTTGCCTACCCATATGTTCGCTATTGGTGATGGTAAATTGGAACGATGACGACTTTGAGCTTAAATTTTGAAGGACAATGAATAAAGTTTGATTGAAATTCTATCCTTGTAGTACATCTTCTTTAATCCCACTATCATTCTTAGCCGAACTCCAAAACAGTTGATTCGAAAAAGTGTTCGACTCTTAAACGCCAAAATTGCGGTCGTGTAAGTGTACTAAAAAAACAGTGGAGGGGTACAATTTCAACGATCCTCCCAACTTACGTAGATTCGAAGGCAAGCGTACAGACAGACAGTGAATATGGCGATAATAACGCTCTGAGTAAATGTGGTTATTTTAAATTTAAATTTAAACAAAATGAAGCAAATATAAACGTTGTCCATATTCTTGGAGAGCTCGCTTACGGCAAAAAAAAAATTAAAAAAAGGAGAGAAAGGTAGAAATTCCAGTAGCAAAAACGAAATTTTATAGGGTTGCTGTTTTGCAATGAAAGAATTTTGCAAACGCATACAGCTTTTAGTCCCTGAATTTGAAATAGAAGCTTTATTATGTGATTTTGTACGTATCGAAAGTTGCGTTCTGTTTCTGTGATAACATTGGTCACGGTAAATACGTCTGCCAAATGCGAACACGTTAATAAGGGAACCTATCGACCCTGGGGAGAAAGCAAAACTACCCCTCAAAAAATGTCACACGACTCATCCTGCTGTTTTAGCTATCTATGGGGAATAATTCCGCTTATGATATGAGAAGAAAGGTTCGAAAGGACTGTTCAGTTTTATCTCCTTTTGATAAATTGACGATAGGCCGATTATTAAGGCGTGTGTATTATCATTTAGTACCAAAATGAGAGATTCCATCTTAATTGTTTGCTTAGCAAGATATGAGTTAGAAAAATGGACTGCCCTTCCCTAGTTTAGATTTCCCAGCAAACACACTTACGTTTAAAAAACGTTTTAAAACCGCTTTGAAGGGATGGTATAGGTCTCTTTGTAGATCAATTTTTTAACCTAGGTTTAAAATACGATTTTTATTCATATTTATATAAACCACAGAGTTTATGTTCTACGTTGATAATATGTATATAAATAAACGTTTTTTTAGCAATAATTTGATAAATCACTTCTTCTAAAATCCACGCCTACATGTATGCAAAGACGGCAAGAATTAGAAATGACGCATCTTGGGTATAGATGCCCAGGACGCTTAGCGACGCCCCTTACCGACGCGAAGGCAGCAAGAATATCCAGGTTTACACATAGCCAATCAAGACAAGGGGCCCTGAATGTTCGTGCTGGATTTTGTAATTATTATGTACTTTATATAATTCAGACCTTTTGATTTGATTAAATCTATAATCTAAGTCCATATATTGCATTATTATAAACGTTTATTAGCAGTACACTATCGACAAATTTAATACGAATTTAAACGTATTAAGGAAACGCATTTAAATCGTATATCAATGGTAATAATAAAGGCACAACATTCTATAAGAATATACAGGGTGTTTCGAAATTCGCGCACACGAATGGTGTTATACGACAAAAACTGAACAAAAAGCTTCTCTACCAGTTTTCCATCAGAAAATAAACTATAATAATTATGACTAGTACGTAATTACAACAGTTGTTCAAAATGTCCGCCGTCTGCTAGTGAACAAGCTTCAGCACGCCGAAAAAAAAGTGCCGGTCTGATCCAAAACTGGTAGAGGAACTTTTGATTCAGTTTTCGTTGTATAACACCATCCCACAGTCCGTGTGCGTGAATTTCGAAACACCCTGTATCAATATCCGCTGGATGTTTATGTATAATGTATACCAGTATAAACTACGTTCTTTACACGAAGGGTTTTAGTATATTATAAACGCATTTTATACGGTACTGTGTTGCTTCGGTTCGTTCCATTTTTTTTGGGGCATCTCTAAAACATTAAAGCACCATAAAAGTCCATTTCTTTGATTTTACATGTAATTATGTATGAAAATTAAATACACAGTGTGACAAACATTGAGAATAATCTACAGTTTCCGGTTGAATGCACCATTCTGGCACACTTATATACATATTTAAGTAGACACTGTCTATATGAATGCATAGTGACTAAGTAGGTATTATTTTCCGCATGTAAATAGCAAGAGGGCTCTACACTTTTCAAATATTGAATTAAAAAAGCACTTATTGCCAAAAATTAGAACAAATTAACGTTAACCACGAGAGAAATATGATATATTTATGATGAATGGAAAACCGCAGAGAATAGTTAGGGTGGTGGCAACTGGCAAAGAAGAAATTAACCCTCTCATGATCTCGAACCATATAATAACATATCACCTACTTAATAAAAAATGAGAAATTATCTACTACGACGACTCCGTTTCAGCTAAAAATATAAATTTAATGACTGAAAATTTGCGTAATTTGAAAATACCCATGACGGACATTTTTATTTACGGTGATGGTAGACCCTTTAAACATAATAAATCAAGCAAACAGAAATATTTCATGTACTATAAAACGTACAACCCTTAAAACGTACGTAATTTCAAGATCGTGAGTTAATTTCGGTTAATTGTAGTCTCCTCAGGCGTAATATAATCAATCACAGAAACAAAAATATTTCTTGTAGTAAAATATTTACAAGCCTCTTAAACTGGATATGAATAGTATGAGTAAAACAAAAACTCTTTAAAAATGTTTCTTTCAAAACCGTCCGGAGTGCATTTCCAGTTATAGGGTTGATTGTGGACGCTTTAAGTGCACTTAATTAAATAAACAAACATATTTTGTGTACTTAAAAATGTACAAGCCTCTACTTGGCCATAAAGATTATCTGCAATACAGTTCCGTAATTTCAAAATCGCCACAGGTATTTCGTAAGTAAATCTATTACAGAAACAAACAAATTCTTCTGCTAAAAATTAGCAACCCTCTAAATGCAACATGAGTAAGATAGAAGCTCTTTAAAATTCCGTAATTTCAACTTCGCGTGGAGTAGCATATTATAGGGTTGATTATGGACCCTTTAAACGTAGTAAATTAAATGTATCAGAAATTTATAACCTTTTAAATGGACATGAAATTGTGAGTAAGGCAGAAACTCCTTAAAAATCTTGTAATTACAAAATCGCCATGGTTGCCATTTGGATTCGCAATTATAGGGTTGATTGTGGACCCTATAATTATAATACATCAAAAAAAGGTATTCTATGTACTACAAAATTTAGAACCCTCTAAACGCATATGAAGGTTATGAGTAAGACACAATGTTCTTAAAAAATTCGTAATTTCAAAACTATGTGCGTTGACATTTGGATTCAGCCATAGGGTTGACAGTGAACCCTTAAACGTAATAAATTAAAAAAAAAGAAATATTTCATGTACTAATAAATTTACACCCCCCCCCCCTAAATGGATATGAAAATTATGATGATAATTTCAAAATGACCAATACACTACTCCTTGTGTTAAAATATTTACGACCCTCTAAATAGAATGGATGGTATAAGTAAGGCAATAATTCTTTAAAAATTTCGGATTGCGAAACCGGGAAGGGTGACACCTGTATTTGCAGTTATAAGGTTGATTGTGGACCCTTTACACACAGCTAGCTCAAAATAAGTTAAATTTGAAACTTTGACAAATTTGCTATAAGAAAAATCGTAATATTCACGTTTTTGTACCATAGAGGAAGGGAAATTCGCCGCCACAGTTATTGGGTAGATGATCCATACAGAACGAACAGGTACAGAAAGAAGATACAGATTATAGAAGATGTGTGACAGTAGAAGAAATATTACTCATAACACCAATAAAATAAGATAAGAAACTGCAACTGCTTACTTTTTCAACTCGACGAAACTTTTTCCGTAAACTTCTCACACAACTTTGGTTAGCTCGCAAAGGTTTATTATAAAAAATGACGAACTGCATTTTTAACAAAGCAAGTAGGGCCAGGAGTAGGGCTGACCGCCTGTAATTTAGCGAAAATAGATTTACGTACCTACACGTTTTGAAGCCGTCGTGAAAAGTAGTAACGGCCTTGTTTGTGCGTTATCTCTCTATTTAATGAAACATCACTTCCACCACCCAGTAAATTTCTTCTCCAAGAATTTGCAAATCAACCCCCAATCTAAATTGAATAAATTAAAAAGCGATAAATTTTAAACAAGAATTACGAATTTACAAAATTCTTAAGAGGAAAAAACAACACTGAGATCTAAATTCAACTGAAACAAAACTAACTGTGTGCTTATTTCGTAAACAATCCCCCAGATTTACTTAATAAATTGAAATATTCTCATATATAGGGTGTCGCGTCATTATTTTCGGTGTTTAGACAAATATAACGTTTACATGACGTTGTTCACTCATTAAACTGAACACAAAACACATAATTACACCAACACTGTTTGAATAGATAATAAAACCATTTGAAATATGGATTGTTTGTCGATTTACCAACTGATCTCCTTAAATAAGTCAAGATCTGCCTTCAATAATCGCACACTTCTTGAATGTAACTCAATTTCCGTTTCCCTTAAAGAAAGGTACTCTAAACCTGCCATTATTAAAATAAGTTGCAATATCCGTTACGCACAACCCCTCCCCCCTCCGCCAATACTACTTTTATTAAAAAATCATCTTCTATTTCGTACCCTCGAAACCGCTGCTTTTCAATTACGTTCTTCCTTGCTCTCTCTTATTCTTTCCAATGAAAACAAACCTGTATTTTCTTCCATTCGGTTTAGAAAAATCCCATAATCGTTTTGTAACTCCTTTCTTTCTAACAAATCAGTCTGGTCTTCATAGAAATCCTGAAATAAAACATTTAAGTACTTTAACCCTTGCAATCGCTTTCTGCTGCTTTTGAACTTGAGCCTCTCCTTCTTTCTCTTTTGGACTTCAACTTGCTTGTAGACTTCAACCGCTTTCTTCTGTTCCACAACTTGAGCTTTGGGCTTGATCTAAATTTACCAAAACATTTCACTTTTTATCACCAAGGATTTTCAATAAAATTCCTAATATCATAAAGTCTTTCAAATCCAAACCGGTTTTTCTTTCACGGATAATGCGATGGCTGCTATCGTTCCCAGATGTTGAATTTTTAATTGAAGTACGGGGGTAGGTAGCTAGTAAACCTACGTGTATAAGCCAAATTATCCACTTCTACAATACGGTATATTTAGAAATGTAACTTACTTATAAATAATTCTTAATTCTAGTACTTTGGTATATATTGTGATACACAAAAAATTATGTTTTGTTCAATGGTCTGGTTTTANATTTTTGGTAAAAAAGGAAGGTTATACACTGCCTGTTTTTGAGGCCCGAAAAAAAATTGTCTCAGATCGACCCGGAAAAAAATTTTCTTATAGAATGTGGCCTGTAGAATCCATAATTTCAAACAGTTCCAAGATTGGGCTACTAGTTCAAAAGTTACAGCCCTTTGAATTTTCTTTCGAAATTGGTTTCTAGTCTATAACTTTTGATTGAGAAGTCTGATCGAAAAAGTACGAATTGTTTTGGATTCTACGCACCAAAATTAATAAGAAAAAGTGTTTTCCCGAGAAATTTTGGTGTAGTCGATTTTTGGTAAAAAAGGAAGGTTATACACTGCCTTTTTTTGAGCCCCGAAAAAAAATTGTCTCAGATCGACCCGGAAAAAAATTTTCTTATAGAATGTGGCCTGTAGAATCCATAATTTCAAACAGTTCCAAGATTGGGCTACTAGTTCAAAAGTTACAGCCCTTTGAATTTTCTTTCGAAATTGGTTTCTAGTCTATAAGCCTGAGGGGTGTCATTCATATCTCTGTGATAAGGTTGACTCCGAACCGCCTAAACGCAATAAATTATAGAAACAAAAATATTTCATGTACTAATACATTTACAACCCATTGAAACAAATTTTCCTTTCTGATTAGAGACGATTATTTGGCACTAGCCCCCTGTCTTGTGAGACAATAAGAATAACCGGCGATTAATCGGTGAAATAACCCAAGCACCCTATATCTAATAATATACCCGAGACAGTGTTGTTTTCTAAAAACACCCCTACGACGTAATATTTAAGGGAAGGAAGTTCTGTAGTCACAGAAATTACCTCATAATATAATTATAGCATGGAATGGCACGCTAAAAGAGCATTCTATGATATAAGCAATAAAAATGTTGCCCCTTTTCTTGTCAAGTAATTTCTATTATACAGCCGTCTTCGACCGCTACAATCTTCGCCCTTTCACCTTTTAATCCAATTAAAATAACGCGTTTCGGAAAGATTTCTTGTATTTACTATTTTTATTAATGCAGTGGTTGTGCAATGTTGACTATCTAGCGAGTTGGTTGGTGTATTTATACTCAGCTCAATTATGAATTATGCAACGAGTGCGGAGTCTATGAAAACCGCAATTAGTTTCTGAATTAAGCTTTCTATGTACTGTAATTGGTTTCTGGTACCGCCGAATCATCTCATAATATTAACAAGATTAGCACTCGCTGTAATCCTTAGGGACAAGGGTTGTTGTTAGTGTGTATCTGCGTCTGATTAGCTTGGAATCCGGCCATTGCCTTCGTTGTAGCTTTGGTACAGTGTATGTGTAGTGACTATTTATAATTTTGATGATCGATACGAATACTCAATGGTTGCTTTAAGTTTTAATTGCAAGGTAATCGACTATCTCAGATTAACTTTATTATGCACGGAAGCGATTAAAAATTCTTACCACTTTTCGGTGGATTGAAACCAACATATCAAATATAGATTAACAGGTTGGGGTTGCGTTGTTTCAATTTGTGATTAATAAATAAGTTTGAATGATGCATTGTTTTTATTTAGTTTCAAAGGGGTGAACATTTACACGCTGCGATGGTCAATTCAGATGTAACTCACGTAGTTTCCGTAATATCCAGCGTACGGGTAACCTGCGTAGGCGTATGGGTAACCGCCGTAGAAGAATTGGGGTTTCGGTTCTGGTGCGGCCGCAGCAAGGGCGACGAGCATGGCGAAAACGAAGATCAACTGTAAAACAAGGCAAAATTTACAACCGCGGACAAAGGCGTGGCCATTCTACTTACCAATTTGAACATTTTGATGTTGTTTCGTATTGCTTTGCGAATACAGGTATGACTTCGATGGGCTCTTCGATATCTTTTATACCCGTGGTAATTTGGAGGGTTTAGTTGCAGGCGTAAAAGTAACGCGCGTACGTGATCATGGAGCCTAATCGGAAACCTAGAGAATTTGTGCAACAGTTGCCTTTTAATTGAATCCTTCGCCTCTTTTTCGTTAGTGCTCCTTTGCATTTATATGGTGATCCTTATTAGTATTCTCAATCGATTCCCCATTACAAAAAAGCGAGTATCATCACAGTTACACTGAAATGATGGTGAAGGGTATAATGACCACTTTTCGAGGGTGGTTTATCATTTAGTTCCCATTGGTCAAATTAAGACAATTTTTACTATTATTGCCCTATCATGGTAACGAGATCCATTCAATACGTAATTAATAAAAGTGCGACCATAATAAGTCTACTTTATTTGTATTTGAAAAGAATGTAGGCCAAGTTCAGTAGAAAATTAAAGAATCTATCGTGTGATAATAGATGTAAATTTATTCTTGTCTGGCTTCTCATTCTCCCGCATTGCTAAATACGGCAACAACGGAATTTATAGTTGTAATCCTGATTAAATCATTATTGTATAACACTCACAACAACGATAATTTATAAATTTATCGTAATTATCATATATCGACTATTTATCACTGTGCTTCAGGATCTGAAGCATTTTTTGTTCATCACGGATCATTAATTTTTTTGTATTTACATTTGTCTTAATTCTTTGGATGCTGATGTGTGACTGTAGCCATTAATCAATATTACATCCAAGTCCTAATTACTATTATTATTAACTATTCGACTATTTATCGCTTGTCGCTGTACAATTATTCTAAGTAGTGTGGTTTGCAAATCTGTCACGAATTGGCCTACGTGTTTGAAATTCTATTTTGGGCAAGTTTGATCTTGTACTTCCTGCACTTTTACATAAGTCAACCTGTGATACCTTCTCCTTGGTAAAAGGACACGGATGTTTTTTCCTATTCTACATTGAGGATCGATCTGCTGAACACCTTTCAGTGCTTGTTTTTGCATATCGAGCCCAACCAAACGCATCGTCGGAGAATAATCATAATCGCGACGTCTTAAATTCGCTCCCAAGTAATTTATTAAATTAGGCCAGACAGATTCGCTCGCAAATTTAGCTTTAGACTCTTTCAGAATATTTGAGACATGCTTTTCTGGAAAGCTCATCATCGGAACATTGCCTCTGAATTAATTTAATAAAATGCCTTTCCTTTTGGTCAATTTTCTTTAGGGCCTAGAGGGGTAGAATTCTCCTTACCGAAGGTTACTCTTCGCACAGGTGATTTTGTTGTAAAACTGCAGAAAATTGAAATATTTGCCCCTAGCTGAATTTTTCCTTATATGAGTTTTCATTTTCATGTAGTTTCGGCACCATAATTTCTGCCCCTTTGAAATATTGCATACGATAACCCGCTTTTGTTAGTCCAAATTGGTTTTGAGCAATATTCCTTAAAAGCGAATTTCTTTTCGGAAATTTTGCTACTAGGTAAATTCAACTTGACAAAAGAAAAATCGCAATTGGTAATTTTATTTGTAAACACCCTGTAATAAGTGTTGGAGAATTCCTCCGTTAGATGTCGCTTCCTGTCGTCGTCATCCTTTGAAATTAAATCCCCTCTTAGTTTCCCACCTGTTTGTACTCCTCCCCATAAAAGCGTGATTTTGTCTTTCACTCTTTCGTTCGGGACTTTTACCAGGGCTCACTAACCGACCAGATATTAATCCAGAACCGTATTTCGTGTATTCCAGGCCCGATTATTTATTAATTTCTCCTCTTCCGACGATCATAAACATTTGAGACCTGAATTAAAATTCATTATAATTTCCATCCCGAGTTTGTGGGATAGTTAGATGTTAATCCCGCGGTATCCCGGTATTTGCGGTATTTAATATTATATTGAGAGATAAGGTATTTTGCGAGGTTAACCGAATATTCTTGAACAAATTACATCGTATTTCCCTGAAAGAATGCGTCACATCCGCCATTGTTTCTTGTCGGCGATGATCAATCTTTTATGGCGCTTTCATGTTTATCTGGATTTCTAGAACATTCGCTACAATATACACCCACTTTACTACTAAAGTCTTTATAAACGACCTGTAGGTATTTGCACTTCTCCGTTGCGCGTTTTGTTAATAAATTAAACAGCGTCTTGCCCGATGGTAAGCTTGACCGATAAATTCCGCAATCCCGCGGGATCCCGCTTCGTTTACGTACGAGATTAATCCCGCAACAATGCTGCGGGATTCCGTTGCGCAATCCTGAGATCTTGATATTGCATTCCCTAGTTTAGCCGTATGGAAGCCATCCGAGCCTCTGCCTCCACAGTTAAGAGGTTCCAGTTCCAGGAGTGCGTCTATGGTCAAAGTCGGCGTTGTTTTCATGACCCCAAGGATCGACTATGACGTCATAAGAGATCCAAAAGTTTACTGAAGTTCATTCTCTTTAAAAATTCATCCCTTATGTAAATTTGCAGCGATAATGGCAAACTCGAAATCGAAATTTGGCTGACCTTTTCTCCGGAGAATTCTACTTCAAATCTCTCTCTAAAAGAATTTTCTTTTGAATATTTTTTAAAAGCGACTTCCGCGAAACATTACCAAAGTTTGCTTCACATTCATTCACATTCACACGTCGCATTCACAGAAAGTTGTTCCCGGAATTTGATCCCAGGTTACTATAATAATTGCGAAACAAAATAAATCACTTCATCTAAAAGGTCACCTCCCAAATATTTTCGTTAAGAAAAACGTTTTCGTTAGCACCCAAATAAATTTATCCCGATCAGCTTTGACCAGAAAGCTCATCTCTGAAATATGGAACCACCATCCCCCCACTATTTGGGACGTCACAAGCGTATGGCCGGAGGTTTCTGCAAGGCCATGACCTTGGATTTTCCCAATAAAATCTGTTTGTCTCTTGAATACAATATTGACATTTTAAGTTCAGGAAGGTATCTGAAATACGTTTCAGAACTTATACACATTTTCCTAGACCTTTGAGTAAACACGACCTTGAAGTGACGATTTTGGTTTAAAAAACTCACGATCTTCTACCAAAGCTCAAGGCCATGAGACAGTGCCCCCGTTCTACTTATAGGTTACGTTCTGAGTAAAACTTACTCAAAAAACGATACCAGGGGAGAGTTCTTTTTATACTATTTTGTTATGTCCCTCCATTTGCTGAAAGTGAATTGGCTCGGCATTTCGGTACCTAAGAACTAAGTTTGGGAAAGAATTATACGCGTGTGAGATCTCTTGTTTCCGAATATTGCGGAAGTTAGGTTATGAGCACAAATTTACCAGAAGGAGGATTTTGTCTCCGTGAACGAAACTTTTTGAAAGCGCAAGTACCACTTGTTTCTGTCGATTGCTCATGGACTTTCCAAGCAGCGCTTCAAACCTTTGAGGATGTCGGAAAATGGGCCAATGAATGGATCGCCCCAATAGATGAAGAGTTTTTCCGATCTGGAATCCGTGGTTTGCCTGAATGTTTTTCTTGCTTCGCAATAAATAAGTTACTTCTTTTGATTTATTTACTATTGCATTTATTTTCGTGTTCAATTTTCAAATCCGCTTTGAAACTGTTGCTTGCAGTGTCTCCTTCAATTTCCTTTATTTAAATTTTACAGAGTCCAGGAGGATAGTTATAAAGTCAGAAGGGGTGTCTTGATCAATGTTTTATAATTATAATGTTTTAAACTCACTTTCTCATTCGAAAATCTGAACTTACCCCTAGTTTATCTTATATTCAGTTTCAGTTTCTGCATAATAACAGGCCTTTTACTTAAACTGAATAAGTTGTGACCTTTCATTTGTACAAAAATAAGGCGTTCATACCTTCCCATTTGATTAATTTGTTAAGTATCCCTTGCCATAGGAATTACGCTCAAATTTTGAAAATAGTTGCCACTATTATTTACTGAGCTGAATAATTAGCTATAGAACCTTCGTCAATGCATTATCTATTAATATATCCTTTAGTACCGTCATGAAAACTTAAAATACAACGTGAATTTATACATCGTTATTCAGATGCCTCAAGGAAATCGTTAGAAGACGCTTCTATTTTCAGCGTCGAGTTTCCAGCGTTCCTTCGGTTAGGAACACCACAGATTTTACGTTAATTATATTACTCTTAATCGAAGTTAAAAAAATGTGTGGGTTCCGAGAATCCTTCTATACTGCTGTAGGGGTAGTATGATTCTTAGAACTTTAACCACGCCACTGTAATTTGTCTATACAGCTTATACACCTACGCATTTACATCAGTGTTACAATGTATTACAAGATTTCTTTTTAGAATAACCGAGTTATCAGAGTAGAACAGTAAACAGTTAGGGTGGGTTTCTGAAAATACTTTTCCAGAAAAACATTTATATATGATAAAATTCCATCACGTTTGTGATTCTATATATAACGGGAACAAGATTTATTTATTAGATTGACAAACAACAAGAACTGAAAATAACAGGCTGCATTACACCAAATTAAAAATAACATAAGTACCGTAAAATGAAAACAAATTGATTTTTACGTTTAATAATGAATAACAAAAACTAATAGAAAAAGATGTCAGAATAACAATACTTATAACAATAGCGATAATAATTAAAAAAAACTAGCAAGTTTCATTAGACAACTAGCCAATTCACTCATTTTGTTGAAAACACTGTCAAACGCATTACCTCTGTTCGGAAGCTCTATTAGAATTCCTATACGAAAACTTCATCAATTTAGCAATTTAGTTGGAAATGGAAGCAATAGATCAGTAAAGTTTCCTGTTTAAAAACGCAATCCAGTAAATACCAAAATTTGACTCGAAGAGGCAAGCTCATTTTGTTCTCTGGCCATACATGGAAAAGGCGGACGGACTTGCACATCAAAGAATTTTGTATTCCCTAGGTATTTAAAGAAAGCGGTAGCTTTTTAAGAGGTGCAATGCTGAGATCGAACACTTACTAGTGCATCATCTCAATATACAGGGTGTAACGGTAACTGGCGTTGTAGTTAGTAGGAAATTTAGCATGTGTACCGCTTCATACGAAAAGTAAACGCGGGTTGTGTCTAGCGATAACATATTTTCAACGATTCCAGCTTTCTCTAACTACCTTTAAGAGACTGCGTATGATAAATTGGGAGAGTATGGTTCTTTTCGTAATCGAAAAAGTCCTGCAAAAGGCATTAATCCAGATCTTGATATAAATGTATTGGCACGTGTAATGGAAACTCCTGCGATTTCAACCCGTGAAAATCAAAAGAAAGAAGGTACCTTACAACCTAGCTGTTGGAAACTGAAAAATCGTAGGCTTTCTTCCTATAAAGCTTTATTTCCACAAACACTACGCCTTGATCATTACAATAACCGCATTGAATAGTGTTCGTGGAATATTTACCATGTGTGGAGATGATCCACGATCAGAGCTGGGCAGTATTCGATTTTGTAAATACTTTTTAGTATTCATTCATATACTTTGTAATTAAATACTTTTATGGAAGCAGTACATATTTGTATTTGTAACTCAAATACTTTCACAAATATTTAGTATTCGAATACTTCGCATAGTATTTGAATACTTAACCTTCCTTTTTTTACCAAAAATCGACTACTCCAAAATTTCTCGGGAAAACACTTTTTATTATTAATTTTGGTGCGTAGAATCCAAAACAATTCGTACTTTTTCGATTGGACCTCTCAATAAAAAGTTATAGACTAGAAGCTAATTTCGTAAGAAAATTCAAAGGGATGTAACTTTTGAACTAGTAGACAAATCTTAGAACTGTTTGAAATTATGGATTCTACAGGCCACGTTCTATAAGATAATTTTTTTCCGGGTCGATCTGAGACAATTTCTTTTTCGTGCGAAAAAAAAGGCAGTGTTTAACCTTCCCCTTTTATCAAAAATCGACTGCACCAAAATTTCTCGGGAAAACACTTTTTCTTATTAATTTTGGTGCGTAGAATTCAAAACAGTTCGCACTTTTTGGATCAGACTTCTCAATCAAAAGTTATAGACTAGAAACCAATTTCGAAAGAAAATTCAAAGGGCTGTAACTTTTGAACTAGAAGACAAATCTTGGAACTGTTTGAAATTATGGATTCTACAGGCCACGTTCTATAAGAAAATTTTTTTTCCCGGTCGGTCTGAGACAATTTCTTTTTCGTACCAAATAAAAGGCAGTGTTTAACCTTCCCTTTTTACCAAAAATCGACTGCACCAAAATTTCCCGGTAAAACACTTTTTCTTATTAATTTTGGTGCGTAGAATTCAAAACAATTCGCACTTTTTGAATCAGACTTCTCAATCAAAAGTTATAGACTAGAAACCAATTTCGAAAGAAAATTCAAAGGGCTGTAACTTTTGAACTAGAAGACAAATCTTGGAACTGTTTGAAATTATGGATTCTACAGGCCACATTCTATAAGAAAATTTTTTTTCCGGGTCGATCTGAGACAATTTTTTTTCGTGCCAAAAAAGGCAGTGTATAACCTTCCCTTTTTACCAAAAATCGACTGCACCAAAATTTCTCGGGAAAACACTTTTTCTTATTAATTTTGGTGCGTAGAATCCAAAACAATTCGTACTTTTTCGATCAGACTTCTCAATCAAAAGTTATAGACTAGAAACCAATTTCGAAAGAAAATTCAAAGGGCTGTAACTTTTGAACTAGTAGCCCAATCTTGGAACTGTTTGAAATTATGGATTCTACAGGCCACATTCTATAAGAAAATTTTTTTTCCGGGTGGATCTGAGACAATTTTTTTTTCGGGGCTCAAAAAAAGGCAGTGTATAACCTTCCTTTTTTACCAAAAATCGACTGCACCAAAATTTCTCGGGAAAACACTTTTTCCTATTAATTTTGGTGCGTAGAATCCAAATCAATTCGTACTTTTTCGATCAGACTTCTCAATCAAAAGTTATAGACTAGAAACCAATTTCGAAAAAAAATTCATAGGGCTGTAACTTTTGAACTAGTAGCCCAATCTTGGAACTGTTTGAAATTATGGATTCTACAGGCCACATTCTATAAGAAAATTTTTTTTCCGGGTCGATCTGAGAATTTTTTTTTCGGGGCTCAAAAAAAGGCAGTGTATAACCTTCCTTTTTTACCAAAATTCGACTACACCAAAATTTCTCGGGAAAACACTTTTTCTTATTAATTTTGGTGCGTAGAATCCAAAACAATTCGTACTTTTTCGATCAGACTTCTCAATCAAAAGCTATAGACAAGAAACCAATTTCGAAAGAAAATTCAAAGGGCTGTAACTTTTGAACTAGTAGCCCAATTTTGGAACTGTTTGAAATTATGGATTCTACAGGCCACATTCTATAAGAAAATTTTTTTTCCGGGTCGATCTGAGACAATTTTTTTTTCGGGGCTCAAAAAAAGGCAGTGTATAACCTTCCTTTTTTACCAAAAATCGACTGCACCAAAATTTCTCGGGAAAACACTTTTTCTTATTAATTTTGGTGCGTAGAATCCAAAACAATTCGTACTTTTTCGATCAGTCTTCTCAATCAAGACATTGAGGGAGACTTGGACATTGTAATCGAATAGGGGTACACAAACATTGATAGCGAATGGGCCACCGAAACCCACAATCAGTAAGAAGGGCAGAAGAAAAGTAACGCAATTTCTAAATACCAAGTGGCTATGGCCCCATGCAAATTTGGCTAATTACAAAAGTAAACTTCCGAAACATCCACGCCACTGACTTTGTATACAACGCAACGTGACGTTCAAATTTGGAAACCCGCTTGCCGCTCGAGATAAGAAGCTAGAAGCGAAATTGATCTCTACGGCCTAGGTATTATCGCCTGTTATAGGTAACATGTATTCCAATACCTATCTAATACGTTTCATTTTGCGTTGCGCGCTCAACTCTAGTGGTTCGTTTGTTTCGTGCTTCGACAAGGGAAGGAATCCAAATTAAAAATGGTGAGTTTTTGCTTTGTAATTAGGGTAATGGTGGTTCACAAACTAAAGTAAATTTGACCAAACCGCTTCGGAATCATATCTGAATATGAGCGTTTGGGAAATAGTACGAAACCATTGCCTCTTGCATTCGCTTTTCCTATCTTGCACTTTAATTGGTTGAGCTGGTACTCCAAAATGACAGTTTGATACGGAAACAATCCAAAAGTTGAAAGTGCACGCGAGATTAGAATGAAAGGGTGAAATGTTTCCTACATATTTTTGTATTAGGCCCTTTCCGTCATCGATTTCCCCCTCTCATTTCTTCATGCAAGAAATCAATCTTCCAAAAATGAACACCCCTTCCAATATAACATATAATTAAAAGTAAGATAGTTGTTTAGCAGCCCTACAAATAAGCTGTGCTAAGTAAGGGCAAATTAAAAAAAGTACCTACGCACTTTTTAAAATAAAAAATCGATTCACTTCTAGGCAGCATACAGCGTCAGTGAACCTTTTAGAGAAAATCAATCAGAGAAATGGAAAATTTTGACTCCCGTAGCGTAAACAAAAAGAATAATAGTGAAAGTTGTTAGGAATTGCGTTATTTAAAAATGGGGAGGGTTGCAAGTAGATCCCTAAACATACACGCCACTGAGTCGACTGTATTTAACGCGATTGCGATTGGGAACCTTTTGCATGTCGCAGTTATGCCAGTTTTGAGATTAGACGCTACAGGCCAAACTAACCTCTAAGTCCTAGGTTGTAGCGCCTATTATAGGTAACACGTATTCCAATACCTATCTAATACGTTTCATTTTGCGTTGCGCTCTGGAAGCGTGTGGTGTGTTTGTTTCGTGCTTCGACCAGAGATCGAACCAAAACGGAAAATGGTGAGTTTTTGATTTGTAATTTGGGTGTTAGGTAATACTTCGTAGACTAAATCGTTAGTAGGTAAATTTGGACAAAAAACCGCATCTATTTTAGACAACATTCATTGCAAAATGATCTTTCAAATTCATTCAAAACCTTCTTTAGAGGACGTGGTTCGTTAGCAGGTATTCTAGATTTCATGTAAAGAATTTTGAATTCATACGATGTGACGTAAAACTTCAAAAAAATCAAAATTTTATCGTACCATTTTACAAAGAATAATTTGAAAGTGTAATATTAATGTTTTCGAAGTAAATTTTCAACTGCATTGTCGCCACATGTTGCGAGATAAGGAGTTAGCCATCGCACCTGTGGCCGTATCTAATGATTGCATTTCTTTTTAGAAAGTGGTCGTATTTTAAATATACCTTTTCTTTCATAATTTTAGTAGACAGGAGGATAATTTCCAAAAATATTTCATGCCCTCGTTCTCTGTTATTTAAAGGGGTGGTGTAAATCTACTTTAAATGTTAGTTTGTATATAAAAATCGAAGGTATTTTAACTTACATCAGTCAATTTTTTGATATACCTACCCCCTAAATACCGGAGGGTGTTTTAGCACTAAACAACAAATTCGCGATTGCAATTTTTAGACAAGTTCATCGCTATTTGGCAAAATAATCTTTCAAATCCATTCAAAACCATTTTTTAAAGGCCGTGGTTCGTTAGTAAGTATCCTAGATTCCATGTAAAGCATTTTAATTTGATACGGTGCAGGGTAAAACTCCAAAAAAGTAAAAATTGGTCAGACCAGTATACAAAGAATCATTTGAAAGTGTAATATTATTGTTTTCGGAGAATGTTTTTAACTGCTATGCCGCCACATGTTGCGAGATAAGGAATTAGTCATCACACCTGTGGCCGTAACTAATGATTGCATTTCTTTCTAGAAAATGGTCGTATTTTAAGTGACGTTTTTCTTTCATAACTGTAGTAGGCAGGGGGATAATTTCCAAAAATATTTCTCACCCTCTTCTCCTTTTATTTAAAGATGCGGTGAATCTACCTCAAACGTTAGCATTTAATTCACCTGTATGTATAAAAATCGAAGGCTGTTTGAGTCAATTGATTTTTGATTAATTCCAACTTTACAGTCAATTTTATGCGTATACCTACCCCTGAAATACCGAGGGGTGTTTTAGTACTAATCAAGAAATTCGTGATTGTAATTTCTTTCGAAGGGCCAACTTCTTTCGATTTTCTATATGCATAAGCAATAAATGAGGAAGTACTTGACCGTTTACCATCCTGCCGGGGAGAATTTAGTAAGATTGGGTGTCAAAACTTCAATTTCGTTTACATATTCCAATAGAAATGTTTAATACGGTGCTATTTTTTAAGTTTAATTTCTTTGAAAGCATTTTCTTCACCTGAAAGTGAATTGCTTGAGCTTGTAATGCAAAAGCATAAGGAACTTTATTATTTCGTGCCACTTTTTACCTAAAATTTCGGCAGTAAGCTTTATCATGGATTGAAATGAAGAGTGTAGGTACGTGCGCGACTCAAACTTTTTTATTTCTGGTGAAACTTTCCCGAAATGTCTTTATATTAGGCTCCTTCCGTCAAAACAAGCTGAATGATTTTGGTCAAATATAAGTGTAGGCATACACAAAAGCTATAACTTGCCAATTTTGGTCAATACCTATGTCCCTTATCTTTTGGCTGTAAATTTCTTTATAAATTCAAATAAAAATCAGTTTATACAGAGTGGTTTAAATTCGTGGCTCACCATTGGGATTTCCGCAACTGTGAGAGGTTCAGATTTTCCCTAGCTGAAACGGTCAGAAATGAATGGATCCGTTAGCGCCTTTTATAGGCACTTTTATCGGAGGAACTGAATCTGTTATAGGAATTTCCATAACACTCTAGATGTAGATCGTAATAAGGGCTACTCTCGGGGCTACTACTTTCTTATTTTTATGGACGCCATATTGGATTTTTACGGAATGAGATAGAGAACAAAAAAATTCATTTGACTGTCCGTAGTTTCTACATCTAGTGTGTTATGGAAATTCTGGTAACAGATTCAGATTTTCCGAAAAAAAGTGCCCCTACCGAAAACCGTCCATTTTCGACCGTTTAAGCCTCGGTTTAAGCTAGGGAAAATGAAAACGAATTTCACATTTTCAGTTATTAGGTGATACTTCAGTTATCTTCAATGATTTAAAAGGAATTTCAAATGCGTTTTTTTAACCTATACTGTATCCCTTACCGTTACAGTGATCCCAATGGTGAGCCACGAATTTGAACTACTCTGTACATATGCGAACCGAACTTTCTTATTTGCAGGTCAATAAATTATAATATAATTTTGCGATTAAGCCCTGTTAGTTAAACTCTTCCTTAAACGTTGGCTCTAAGCTTCTCCATAAATTCAAATCAGAAGGCACAATTTTGAGAAAAAATTGCGATGAAGCTTCTTTAGTGCAAAAGTATGCAAAAACTTTCTAATTTTTGTTATTTTTTCCATCAAAATTCAGTAGTTAGCTTCGTTATAAATTCAAATAATTACTTTCCAAAATAAGCAGCAGGTGGAGGGTATTTTGCTTGAGTTACCTTTGTTGGGATCGGATCTTTCTAGACTATACTCGGTAGTCTCCCACAAAAAAGTCCAAAGGCGCCAAATCGGGAGACCAAGATTTAAGTAAAAAAAGGTTCGGATGGCTATGCGTTCTCTTACACGCCTAATAGCACCTCCACCAAACAAATCCATTTTAGTTCGTGCTTATCGTCCATAGGAAGCAGTTTCACTTAAAGTTTCAGAAAAAGTCGCTCAGAAACAAGTTTGTGTCTGCGTATGCATCTATTTTTTCGAAAAGTGAGCACAATATCTAATGACCCAAAGCGTTAACAGTAGTTTCCAACAGTGCCCATTTTATTTTTCACTAATAATGCATTTAACTGCTTCCTCAATCAAATGTTCGGTATCTTTGATTAAAAATCATCGCTAAAGTAGAGCAAGTTTCATGTTTAGATTTTGATTAATCAAAAATTAAAATGCAACCAACGTGTAAAATGTACAAGCACAATAAACGGCAAAAGTGTAAAATTAATAGAAACGAAAAAATAGATCTGTTGGTATAACTCTTTTTCTATGAGACCCAGAAAAAACGAACCACATAGCAAAAAAGTAGCTCTTAATATTTAAAAGCGACACAGCCGTAGGGACGGACAGATGGACGGACGGGCCCACGGTGCGGTGCAAAGGTGTACCCAATGGCACATTTTTTATTTCTGGGGAAATGCATTAAAACGTTAGCTCTGCGAACGCGCATTGCAATTTCTGACATAATTTTTCAATTTCCTTTTATAAATCTGTTAAAATTTCAGAAAAAGTGGTCCACAAATAAAAAAAGTTGAATTTGAGCGTGATCAATCTATTTTTTATATATGCGTCCATTTTAGTTTTATAAGTACCACCTTCTGTTAAATTTTCAAAAAATCCCTTCACAAATAAAATAGTTAGCTGCACAACCCCCATTCATTCCTAGACGTCTGTTTTAAATTTGGTTTGTAAGCAGGGTCATCATTTAAAATTTCAGAAAAAAGTGGTATATAAGTAAGAAAATTATGCGTATGTACTGTTTATTTTTTGTTCATTGCTTTCTTCTTTTGAAATTTCATAAAAATTCGTCCACAAATGACAGTTGCACATGCACAACATATTCTTTGATACGTTATTGCAATTTGATTTTATAAAATGCATCTTAGAATATAGGATTTATAAGCACCATAAACGGCCAACGTGTTATTATGTATATGAAAATTGTTTCTATAACTTTTTTAGTAATAAACTCAGAAAACATTCCTTAGTTGAGGCTAGTCTCGACCATAACGAACCAAATAGCGAACAAAGTAGGACAATTGCTCTTAAGATCAAGATCTAGTAGTGACTCATCCGTACGAACGAACACGCGGACGGATGTCAGACAGACGGACAGAGTGGTCATAATAACGCATTTTTTAGCTTCTGTGGAAATGCGCTAAAAGTACGAGATTTTAAAATAAAAAAATTTGCTGTGGCTAGTGCAGATACCACCCGCACCCCTGCGGCGGTGCGAATCTGCAAAAATATGTTCAGCTCTTTTCCTTTTATGTCTAAAAATATGTGTACCTACCAAATTTGATTTCAATCGGCTCAGCGGTTTAACCGTAAATGAAACTTCAGACAGACACACCGACAGACCGATAGACCGACCGACATCATTGAGCTTTTGTTTTATTTGGGTCCCTGGTGCGTTAAAACGTGTAATTCCGTCAAAACCGTAGAGGGAGGGGGGTACTTTTTTACCACAATCATTACCTTCCTTACTAACCTTTCGTTAGCATTGGGGTAAAAAATGCCCACGTGGGTGGTCAAAAATCGTTAAATTTCGGGGCAGCGTAGTCTGTAGACTTTTTAGAAATAATCAGAAAAATGGAAACTCAGACGTCCAGCTTTTAGTGCGGTGAAAACGGAGATGGTTGCGTTTCAGTGAGCATTTATAGAAACGCCCTTAACGTACAGTCACAGAAACAAAAATATTTAGCGCACCGCGTAAATAGCATAAAGGACAAAAGGGGATATTGTTAGGAATTGCGTAATTTTTAAACGGGGAGGGTTGCAAGTAGATCCTCTTAAACTACACGCCACTGAGTCGACTGTATTTAAAGCGATTGTGTTTGGAAACATTTTTGCATGTCAGTTATGCCAATTTTAAGATAAGACGCTACGGCCCGGGTGTTATCGCCTATTTCAGGTAACACGCATTCCAATACCTAATTAATACGTTTCATTTTGCGTTGCGCTCTGGAAGCGTGTGAAGTGTTTGTTTCGTGCTTCGACCAGGGATCGAACCAAAACGGAAAATGGTGAGTTATTGTTTTGTAATTTGGGTGTTAGGTAATACTTCGTAGACTAAATCGTTAGTAGGTAAATTTGGACAAAAAAACCGCATCTGTTTTAGGCCACATTCATTGCAAAACGATCTTTCAAATTCATTCAAAACCTTCTTTAAAGGACGTGGTTCGTTAGTAGGTATTTTAGATTTCATGTAAAGAATTTTGAATTCGTACGGTGTGGCGTAAAACTCAAAGAAAGCCAAAATTGATCGTACCGATTTACAAGGAATCATTTGAAAGCGTAATATTAATGTTTTAGAAGTAGATTTTCAACTGCACTGCCGCCACATGTTGCGAGATAAGGAGTTAGTCATCGCACCTGTGGCCGTAACTAATGATTACATTTCTTTTTAGAAAGTGGTCGTATTTTAATTATACCTTTTCTTTCATAATTTTAGTAGACAGGAGGATAATTTCCAAAAATATTTCATGCCCTCGTTTCCTGTTATTTAAAGGGGTGGTTTAAATCTACCTTAAATGTTAGTCTGTATATAAAAATCGAAGGTATTTTAAATCAATTGATTGTGAATTATTTTCAACTTATATCAGTCAATTTTTTGCATATACCTACCCCCTAAATACCCGGGGGTGTTTTAGCACTGAACAACAAATTCGAGATTGCAATTGCTATTCGGCAAAATAATCTTTCAAATCCATTCAAAACCATTTTTTAAAGGCCGTGGTTCGTTAGTAAGTATTCTAGATTCCATGTAAAGCATTTTAATTTGATACGGTGCAGGGTAAAACTCCAAAAAAGTAAAAATTGGTCAGACCAGTATACAAAGAATCATTTGAAAGTGTATTATATTATTGTTTTCGGAGAATGTTTTTATCTGTTATGCCGCCACATGTTGTGAGATAAGGAATTAGTCATCACACCTGTGGCCGTATCTAATGATTGCATTTCTTTCTAGAAAATGGTCGTAATTTACGTGACCTTTCTCTTTCACAAATGTAGTAAACAGGGGAATAATTTCCAAAAATATTTCTCACCCTCTCTTTCCCTTTTATTTAAAGAGGCGGTCTGACTCTACCTCAAACGTTAGCATTTAATTCACCTGTATATATAAAAATTGTAGGCTTTTTGAGTCAATTGACTTTCGATTAATTCCAACTTTACAGTCAATCCTACCCATTAAATACCGGGGGGTGTTTTAACACTAATCAAGAAATTCGTGATTGTAATTTCTTTCGAAAGGCCAACTTCCTTCGATTTTCTATATGCATAGGCAATAAATCAGGAAGTACTTGACCGTTTACCATCCTGCCGGGGAGAATTTAGTAAGATTGGGTGTGACCCGATATAGGTTTGCGCATAATCTTTGCTTTAGACCTCGTTAAAGAATATTTCAATCCATTCCGAAGTAAGGTGCTATTCGAAAGTTAAACTTTCTTTACTCGAGATACTTTGCAGATCCATCCTGGTCACCAACTCTTGCCACTGCGTTTGCTACCCTGTGCAAACTACAATTTCGTTTAATACGCGGTTCTATTTTTTAAGTTCAATTATTTTTAAAGCATTTTTTTACCTGAATCTGCCGTCATTGGTTGAGCTGGTGATGCAAAAGTACAAGGAACTATTATTTCCTGCCATTTTTTACCTAAAATTTCGGCAGTAAGCTTTATTATAGATTAAAATGAAAAGGGTGTAAGTATAAGCATGACCCAAACGTTTTTATTTGCGGCGGAATTTGGACAAAATTTTGCGATTGTACCTTTTTTTTGTTAAAGAGAGCTTGTACAAGTGTTGAGTGTAGGGATGCACAAAAGAAACTTTCCTATTTTACATTGCTGCTGTGTGTTTACTAATAATTTCAAATGAAAAGGGTGTATGTGTATAATGTATATGTGCACATTTCTATTTGCGGTTCAATTTTTATGTAATTTGATAATAATGGCTAATCCAAAGCAAATGAAATGAGTACGTACAGAAATTTTTATCGCAAAACTTTGTGAAGACCGCAGTTCGGTGATGGTTGAGATCTAAAACCCAGACGAACAGACGAATTTAACTGTACTAGGTAACCGTGTTTTCGACGAAGATGTTGGTAGCACAATATATTCGATTTATCGTCGAAATGTTGTGTGCAATTATTAAAGGATCAACTTCGGTCATGGGTTTTGAAGTTTGCTGTAGAACTCTTGAGTGGTAACTGCGCTTAAAAATTCAATTAAAAAGTGTGTAGTGCGTGGAAGGCATCACCTCCTTTGGGTAGTCCTTTGGTCAAACCAAGTGGAATGCTTATTGCAAGATAGTTGTATACGGATTGCTAATCGTTTTCCTTTTGTTTCCCCCATAAGCGATGTTAAAGATCGAAATGAAAAAGTGTGTAACTTGTGGTGCATCAAAAATCACCCAAAAAATAAGGTTTAGCAATGACCGCTTTAAAATTGTAATCTTTGTCATTAACTTTTTTTCTTAATAATAGTTTTGAGACTTTCTCTACCCCTCAATAGAAAAAAAAACGAGTTTTGGCCTTATATCGTCGTGCTTTAAACCGAAAGCTAGTTGAGGACCGCGGGTGTTGTGATAGTTGAGATCTCAAACCCTCAGCCGAACAGACGCAATTACTTGTATCTTTCATAAAGAAGATTTCGTAATTAAAAGATCGCTTTCAGGTTAGGAAATTTGCTGTAAAAATCTTGGGTTATAACAGCGCACTTTCACTTAAATTTTCAAAAAAAAACCGCTCATAAGCAAGAAAGTTGGGTCTGCGTATGCAATCTATTTTTTTTCAAAAAGTGCACTCAATAACAATGACCCAAGGTGTTCACATTAGTTTCCAACAGAGCCCATTTGCCAATCCGCATACCTGTGCCTGTGCGAATCTGCCAAAAATATTTTCCTTTTATGTCATACTCTTAAAGTATCTGTACCAAATTTGGTTCCAATCGGTTCATTCGTTTAGCCGTAAATGAGGATGCAGGCAGACACACCGACAGACCGACCTGCATCATTGAGCTTTTGTTTGATTTAGATCCCTGGTGCTCTAAAACGTGTAAGTCCGTCAAAACCAGCCCGGTGGGACATTTTTACCACATGACATTACCTCCTTTACTAACGAAAGGCGGATGGTAAAAATCGTAACATTTCGGGGCAGCGTAGTCTGTAGAATTTTTAGAAATAATCAATCGCAAAAATAGAAAATTACACGTTCAGCTTTTACTGCGGTGAAAACGGGTATGGTTGCGATTTTTGTGAGCATTTATAGAAACGCCCTTAACGTACAATCCCAGAAACGAAAATGGGAATTGCGTAATTTTTAAACGGGAAGGGTTGCACCTAGATCCTGTTTTATCTACACCCCACTGGGTTGACTGTATTTAACGCGATTGTGTTTGGAAACTTTTTGCATGCCAGTTACGCCAATTTTAAGATAAGACGCTACGGCCTGGGTGTTATCGCCTATTACAAGTAACACGCATTCCAATACCTACCTAATACGTTTCATTTCGCGTTGCGCTCTGGAAGCGTGTGGTGTGTTTGTTTCGTGCTTCGACCAGGGATCGAACCAAAACGGGAAATGGTGAGTTTTTGATTTGTAATTTGGGTGTTATTGGTTCGTAGACTAAATCGTTAGTAGGCAAATTTGGACAAAAAACTGCATCTTTTTTAGACAGCATTCATCGCTTTTTAGCAAAATGATCTTTCAAATTCATTCAAAACCTTCTTTAGAGGACGTGGTTCGTTAGTAGGTATTCTAGATCTCATGTAAAGGATTTTGAATTCGTACGGTGTGGCGTAAAACTCAAAAAAAAGTCAAAATAGATCGTACCATTTTACAAGGAATCATTTGAAAGCGTAATATTAATGTTTTCGAAGTAGATTTTCAACTGCATTGCCGCCACATGTTGCGAGATAAGGAATTAGTCATCGCACCTGTGGCCGTAACTGATGATTATATTTCTTCAACAAATTCGCGATTGCAATTTTTAGACAACGTTCATCGCTATTCAGCAAAATGATCTTTCAAATCCATTCAAAACCATTTTTTAAAGGACGTGGTTCGTTAGTAGGTATTGTAGATTTCATGTAAAGCATTTTGACTTCATACGGTGCAAGGTAAAACTCTAAAAAAGTCAAAATTGATCGTACCATTTTACAAAGAATTATTTGAAGGTGTAATATTAATGCCGCCACATGTTGCGAGATAAGGAGTTAATCATCGCACATGTGGCCGTAACTAATGATTGCATTTCTTTCTAGAAAATGGTCGTATTTTAAGTGACCTTTTTCATAACTGTAGTAGGCAGCGGGATAATTTCCAAAAATATTTCTCGCCCTCTTCCCCTTTTATTTAAAGAGGCGTTGTGAATCTACCTCAAATGTTAGTCTTTATTGCAGCTCTATATAAAAATCGAAGGCTTTTTGAGTCAATTGATTTTTAATTAATGCCAACTTTACAGTCAATTTTATGCGTATACCTACCCCTTAAATACCGAGGGTTGTTTTAGCACTAATCAAGAAATTCGTGATTGTAATTTCTTTCGAAAGGCCAACTTCCTTCGATTTTCTATATGTATAGGCAATAAATCAGGAAGTACTTGACCGTTTACCATCCTGCCGGGGAGAATTTAGTAAGATTGGGTGTGACCCGATAGGTTCATGCATAATCTTTGCTTTGGACCTGGTCAAAGAATATTTCAATCCATTCCGAAGTAAGGTACTATTCGAAAGTTAAACTTTCTTTCCTCGAAATACTTAGTAGGCCCGTGCTTGTCGCCAGCCCCTGCGACTACGTTTGCTACCCTGTCAAAACTTCAATTTCGTTTAGATATTCCAATAGAAATGTTTAATATGGTGCTATTTTTTAAGTTTCATTTCTTTGAAAGCATTTTCTTTACCTGAAAGTGAATTGCTTGAGCTGGTAATGCAAAAGCATAAGGAACTTTATTACTTCGTGCCACTTTTTACGTAAAATTTCGGCAGTAAGCTTTATCATGGATTAAAGTGAAGAGGGTGTAAGTACGTACGCGACCCAAACTTTTTTATTTCTGGTGAAATTTTTACGAAATGTCTTTGTATTAGGTCCTTCTGGTAACAGATTCAGATTCTCCGAAAAATTGTGCCCATGTACTACCGAATCGTCCATTTTTGACCGTTTAAGCTAGGGAAAATGAAAACGAATGTGACATTTTCAGTTTTTGAGTGATATCTCAGGTTTCAAAGATTTAAAAAAAATTTCAAATGCGTTTTTTTAGTTACGAGGGGGATAATGTCCCCATTTAACTTACACTGCATCTCTTACCGTTACGGTGATCCCAATGGTGAGCCACGAATTTGACCCGCCCTGTACTTGACCGAATCGCACTTCTTTATTTACGCAAAATTATACACAGAATTTCTTTTTTTTGTTATGTTTTCTATAAAATTTCAACTGTAAGCTTCGTTATAATTCAAATGTTTCAATAAGAATATTTTGCCACCTCTTCGAAATAAAATAGATAATTTTAAGTCGAAAATACGCATACACATCTTAAAAATCCAAATTCAAACAACACCCTCATCACTCAACATTTCCTTCGCAATTGTAGTAAAAGAGGGAGTTAATGCCAATAATATTTCACACCTTTTATAGTTATTTACAATTACAATTTTTATTGTAGTTGCATATAAAAATCGAAAGCTTCTTGTGGCAATCGATTTTAGATTCAAGCAATTTCCAAATTTTACCCAATTTTGTGTAATCTTTCCTTTAGATCTAGCTAAAGGGCACTTTAGGGTGTTATTATTCCAATAGAAAAATTGAAACTGAAGTAAGTTTAGTCTTTTTAAGTGAAAATACTAGCGCATTGTTTGCTTGTCCGCCACTTCGTGTGAGAGGGATGAGATCTCAACAAACGAGATGCCGGGGGGGGGGGGCATTTTCGAGACAATTAATAGATATAGCTCCCCTATACTGACCAGTAAGCAACATTTACAACTTATTCGGGAATTCTGACAAAAGGCACAACAGGCCCGTTTCTGTCTTACGCCCTGTTTGGTTAAGGTAGTAGAGCAACATGTTTTATTTGTGCAACAATTTGATAAGAAACCTAGTGCAAAGGTCAAGCGTAGGTATTTATATGCACAAAAGCAACCTGCTTATTTTTTTGCAATTTTTCCCTTTACATTTTGACTGTCTTCTTTCTTGAAAATTCAATCAAAAAATGCGTAGCGAATGTGCGGCTCCAAATTTAATATTCGTGAGTCAATTTTGTTGATTTTGTTATCAGGCCAATTGGTCAAAACCTGTTTACTTTTGTCACCTCAAAAGGGCGGCGTGCATGCGTGACCTGAGCTTTTTACTTTCCGGTCAATTTTGTTCAAATATTTTAAATTTTCCTTCAAATTTCGACTGTTAGGCTACTTAAAAGGTCAAATAGAAAACGTGTAGTTGATTCTTGGCCGCAATTTTCCTAATTTTTATGAAACTGCCCTCTCACATAGCATGAGTGGGATATTTTGTAAGAAGTTCCTACTATGGGGGGTGTCACTTTTTGTTATATCGTCTAATTATGCGCAAAGGACTTTAGTGGTCTCATATACACAAAGATAAAGGTTTCATCTCCATCATTTTTTAAATTTTCAGCTTTCCAATAAAATCCTTTGCAATTTTCTACTATGCAATGACGAAATTTAGGTAGCGCTTAAAAAGGTTCGGTATCTTTGGTTAGTTGCTATTGAACGTGACTTTAGCTACTCCTCACCCATCAACATAAATATGAAAACCTGAAAGATTTGAAATTTAATCAAGTTTCTTAGGGAAGGAGAATTTTTGTTTTTTTTCCACTAGGGCTATAACAAACTCAATATACAGAGATATAAAAGTTTAACCCTTAGCAATGTTTAATCATGTATTTTATTACGTCCTCTCCAGTTAAAGCTAATCTAGCATACCCCAATCGACTCCACTCCATGTATATGGAAAGGGGTTAGATTAGACCATTTTTATGCAGGGTCGCTATTAAAGATGGAGATTTTGAGATATAGGTAGACATGAAAATTAGAACTCTTCCATTTGAAATTTATTTCAAACATTTCTTTGACACATGGTTTTTGACATATTACAAAATTAGCCAGCCGCCTGTGTCGCGCAGCGGGGTGGATGCTCGACTGCGGCACTAAGGGTCCCTGGTTCTAATCCCGGTTTGGGTATGGATATTTGAAAATGCATAGCGGGCTGGGTTGGTAGAGCTACCTTGATTAAAACCTTGCCCTATTAATTAATTACGATTAGAAACCCTTTGTTAACTTATTTTTCTTTTCAGTTATTGGTGCAAGTGTGAAAGAGTGCGGTTGTGTTGTGTTTTCTTCCCTGCGTTGGATAATGGTCATCCCTAGGAGAGCCCGAATTAATAAGGCTAGGGTAAGTTTCTTTTTTTTTTAATCTGCACATAAGTTGTCAGTTAGCTCGTGTCTTATTTTGATAATACACAGTTGTCTTTCATTCCATTAGAAGTGTTCAAATCATTTAGAGGTTTTACTTTAGATTCTTTGTTCAACACGTACCACAAATATTTTCGATTTTCATTTTTGTAATTCAAATTTATTCTTCATTTCAGATCCGAGAAGGGCAGCCTTATAAAGGTAGGATTTTCTTTTTTTGCATGGTGGTGTTGGGTTTATTGCACTTTTTATTTTATGTATCTAGCAGTGGGGAAAAGTGAATAGTGCATAACCAAAAGGTAAGGTAGTGAGTCTGGCTGACCTTCGTACGGTAAAATTAAGTGAGGTATGTCCCTCTTCTCGCCCATCTTAGTTACGTAAGCGTGGCTGCAAGTTCTTCTCTCAGAATCAATCAATTTATTTCACAATATTCAGTATTGCAGCTCAACTTTCCGTTTCGAAGTTGAGCGATTTCGAAGATTTCCATACCTCACTTAGTATATCACTAGAAGGTCAACTTTGCGCTTTTTAGAAAAAGGTAAGTGCGTTTGAATCACCATAAGCGTTTCGTTTATTGAGTGTTTATGATTCTTTGGTAAACGAACGCGCAGAAAACTTGGAACAGTGTTGGCCTAATGGGCCTACTTACTGATTTTCTCGATTGTTCACAGCGTCATCGATGGGATTGCAGCGTGTAACCTGTTGAAGATCCAACACTGTCATGCTCAAGGTCAACCCACGGTCCGGTGACAGAGTCGTGTGGATGCCGCTTAGACGAGCGAGGTCAGTACAACATTGCTTGCTATTTTAATTGTCCAACAGTTTTTCTCAAAAACAAACTCAACTATTGCAAATTTTTCCATTACTCTATTTCCTTTTTCTTATCAAAACCTTAGAAAATTAATTTACAAGCTCTACCTTGTTTTCCGCAACTGAAGAATAGTTTAATTTTTTTTAATCATTTGCAGTCCAAACTCTCTCTAATGTAAAATATTTCCCTTTTCAGTAATGGACAACGGAGAAAGATGTCTACCAGGAGTTGTGCAGTGCCGTCCCTTCTATGGTTATGGTTCTTCCCAGGCGAGACCGATTTAATAAGGCTAAGGGTAGGTTCTCACTTTTGGTGAAATTTATAGTAAACGTAGCCTCCCTAAACAAAAATGGGAAAGAATTTCCTTGAAAGCCCATTTTAGGTATACTTTCTGAATTCACAAGCTTATTTGTAACCATTTTGTTTCATTTTAAGTAGTTACGTAATTGATCTCTTTTAACGTAAATGTATTCTTTGTTCCAGATTCCAGAAGGGCAGCCTTATCAAGGTAGGATTTTTTTTTCTATGCATGGGCATTTTCTTTTTTTGTGTATTTAGGAGTGCAGTGGGGGGGAAGTGAATAGTGCGTATACATCAGCGTCGAAACTTTCGTGCAATAATACGCTTTGTCTTGTGACTGTCCTCCAAGTCTATCATCTTGGTAATGTAAGATTGGGTCAAATGGTCTGCTTCGCACCGTCAACCAACTTTCCCCATTTTAATTGGTATGCCTATGAATTCATAGCCACACTGTTAGAATGGAGTAATTTGATTTTCTCTGCAAAACAAATATTTCGTTTCCAAGCTGAGTGACTTCGAGAACTGTTAGAATTCATGTATTATTACACAAAAATAGGTATTTTTGGTTTTAAGGGTAGGTAACCAATTGAATCACTAGATTACTTGAATTCTTACTAATTGCAATGTTTTGCTGTTCGCAGTAGCAGACCACTATATCTACTGTTGTGGGGGGACCTGGCGTGATGGACAACTACCCAACCCATCCTGTTGATCACAAGGAATTTGTTCAAGTAAAGAAAGGTGATTAGTATGCCACTTGTTTTAACCCTTTGCTAATCCATTCATTGCTCACATGGTGTAATTTAAGGATACAGACTTAAGCCTTAAGTTTTACACAAGAATTAAATTATTAGAACTTTCTTGTAATACGCAATGTTCTACTTTTCAGCTATGGTAACAAAGATGTCGTATGTCGTGCCTCTCATGGTAAGCGATTCTTCCCAGGCGAGCCCGAATTAATAAGGCTAATGGTACGTTTTCCATTTTTTAAGACATATATAGTTATAGAGTTAATAAAACAATGACGTCATTTTAGTAAATCCAAATTTCAAACCTCTTCAAACAATTGGCACGTTTGTTTATTATTATATTAACCCATTTATCATTTCTTGAGCTACATGTTTATTTAATGAATAATTCTAAAAGGTGATTACAAGTGTCCCTTATTCTTTTAACGTGGCTTACTTAAAATACCCTTGCTTTTAGGGGTTAATCAGAATTATAGATAGAATATAACATTTAATTTTAATCAAATGTACCTACTTATATGTATTCCTTGTTACAGATTCCAGAAGAGCAGCCTTATCAAGGTAGGATCTTTCTTTTTGCATGCGACTACATTTTCTTTTCCACATTTTTGTGTGTATTTACCAGTAGGGCAAAGTACAATAGAGGTCAAAGACTGTTTTGACAGAAATTTGTATCATAAAACTGAGTGGGGTGTAATAATCCCCTTAACTTATCATCTTGGTGATGTATAACATTAACTTTCGCTCCCATGCGGAATATCCGATTTATTTATAGGCGTAGAACATAAAGATTCCTTCTCAAATGATCTGCTAGCAGATTGGAAATATTTATACTCAATCCAATTTTGAAACCTTTTTCTTTGAAAAATTCAAAACTGATTTTATTTTCCACCACGGTTAAAATGCGCGCAGTGATCGGTCGTATCGAAAAAAGTGGTAGTGGTTGTGGTAATGAAAATCCTTCCTTGATAATTTGTACTAAATTAAACATAGCAAATCCTTCAAGTCATTCAGTTGTGTTTATGGGACCAGATAACATTTACGGAGTAGGGCTCTTGACAGAGGGAAAAGTGTCTAAGCCGCCTCGAGTGTAAACTTTTGATGCGACATGGACTGTACTACCATCCGGCAAGAGCTTTTCTCCTAAATTTGATCTGCCTCCTAAAAACAAGGTAATTAATCGTACAGCAGTCTTTAAAATTGATAGCTTCATTTATTTTTCGAAGCTGACTGACTTAGTGGAACGTTATGAGCCTCTAGTACTTTGAAAAGGTAAGTGAGTCTTCGGGGGTTCAGTGGGACCACTTGAGCCATCTGAAGATGGCCAACGCCCCACTCCCATTATCTTAAAAAATCTCACTTTACACGTTCTTTGCTGCACCTTTACTAACTTTAGTCACGTTCCTGATTCTCCTATCTTGGATTTTGCCTCATACGCAGCACATTCTAACCTTTGAGATATTTACTCTGCCTGTCATTACTCGCACTATGTGCTCGGAACCAACTTCCTATACTCGACCTATCCCGAAGTGGACTGCTTGACCAAGACAAGCAGGGGTGGTGGTGGGCCCACTTCCTTCCTTTCTCCCTTCCCGGTATATTTAAATACAGTTTCATATAAAAATTCTCTTAGCAGTCCTCGATTTCGAGGAGTGTCACGTTTGTGGCGATGTTGTATTCAATAGTCCTAATTAAGATAACCGAAACGGAATCAGACCCCCCACACATCTCGTCTTCAGACATCTGGAGTCCAACTGAAAAACATTGCTTTACAGTTATCAAAAGATGCAAAAAGGACAATCTTCCATTCCACCGAATGTTCGCTTATTTATTCTTATAATTCCACTACCAAATCTAACTAGGGCTACCGTTACAAGGGGTGTCACATTGGTGATGCATCACGATTGTTTTTTTATCTAATTATGGAGGATTATATCAACTTCATATTCCAAACATAAGATTTATCCCCTAACATTACTTTAATTATTAATTCTCTCAAGAAAAGAAGGTGGTGCTTTAACACTTTTTATCTTGGATTAATGTACTTAAGTGGGGCCCTAGAAACTCAAGATACTTGAATACAAAAACTTTACCTCTAAAAATAAATTGTAACTTCTTCCGAAGATTCCCTTTACCTTGCAATTTCATACTGTCAGTAAGTCATTACTCTGGCGGTTAAAAACCTTTAATGTTTTTGATTCAATAATATCAAAAAATGCCCCTAAAAATTTTTAAATCACGATTAGTATTTTGCTTCCGGGCTGAGTGACTTCGGGAACTGTTACATTTCACCGCTTTTATTTAAGGTAAGTGAACCACTACATTACTTGGTTCTTTACTAACCTCATTATTTCCTGTTTGCAGAGCTAGTAGCGGACTACCAGATCTAATGTTGTGGATCGACCGACTCCAATCCTGCCGTGACGGATCGGATCGAATCCAGGGAACCGCCGACCTTGTTCTCCACATAGAATTTGTTTACTTAAATTTAAAAAAAAAGGTAACTAGTATGCCACCCTTCATGTCTTAACACATCCGTCACGCACCGTTATCTCTAGTCCTTAGTAATTGTGTTTTCTTTTCCCATATGGCGTGATGTAAGGCCACAAAAACTCATTTCTTAATTTTATTTCACATAAAAATCACAATTTTTAGGTAAAATTGCATTAGATCCTCTTGCCGATATATTGTAATACTCTACTTTTCAGTTATATGGTAACAAGGATACGGACATCGTGTATGCCCATGGTTTGCGGTCCTTCCTAGGCGAGCCCGAGTTAATGAGGCTAAGGGGTAAGTTTTCCATTCTAATTAGAGGATATACAGTTAAAAACTTCATGGTCACAAAAGAGTTTGAGAAAAAAAGTCACATATCACCCCTCCCCCTAGCTAATTAAAATTTGAAATAATTGGCATGCTTGTTTTCTTATTGAATTAGTATCTTAGTACTAATCGTCTTTCTTCATTTTATAAAAAGTGATTGTTGGTTTTTGGCAGACCTGGTTTACAGTACATTTTGTCTCTCGTACCTTACCGTTACATGTTCAACGTGCCCTCGCTACTCTTTTAGGGGTAGTTCAGTGATAAACATAAAATATTTTGATTAATTTTAACCAATTGTACTTATATTGATTCTTTGTTCCAGATTCCAGAAGGGCAGCCTTATCAAGGTAGGATCTTTCTTTTTTCATGCGAATACAATCTTTACTGCGCTTTATTTTTTGTGTGAATAGTTAGCATAGAGATTTATTTGTACGCGAGGAAATTCTCACCTTCTCAAAATGATCTACTAGCAAATATTGAAATATTTATATCTTGATCGGCTTTTTGAACTCGTTGCGCTTTGATTTACATTTAAGAGCCTTCGTGGTTCCACTTTTCGGGCAAATACGCCGTAATCGTGCCGAGAAAAGCGGGATAGTGATGTAGTAGTGATGGTAACGAATATCTCTGAAAGGTTGTCCTCTTGTAATAATCATTGTACTAGATAGCAACCCTCTAAGTCCTGCAGTTGGGTGTACGTTGTGGTGCCAGCTGAAATTTAGCGAGTATAGTTCTTATAATCCTTGACAAAGGATTCTCCTCGAAAATTAAGGTACTCCATAACCAAGGGTATAGCCAAGGGTTCATGGTTGTACCTACTTGGTATGAAGTGCAGACTTTTGATGCGACCGTTTGGCAAGAGCTTTATTCGAATACTTAATCTGTCGCCTCTTCTTTATCCAAACTCACTGACTTAGAGGGATGTTATAAATGTCTGGTACTCTGAGAAGGTAAGTGAGTCTTCGGGGGTTCAGTGGGACCACTTGAGCCACCTGAGGATGGCCAACGCCCCACCCCCATTACTTTACAAAGATAAGAGTCTTACTAGTCGCGTTTATGGTTTTAATTTTTGCGTAAGCATTCTCTCTGACTTTGCGATTCACTGGTACGATGCTCTTACTCTTGATGCGCTTAATTTTTTGTTTGTTTTGATTAGTGATATTAACAACCTTATATACATTAACGTAAGAATTTCACTTTCACAATTTTTACATTATGAATTTTTATTCTCTCTATAGAAGACCTCATACATAAATGTAAAAACAGTTTGAAATTATGAATTCCTCTCTCATTTTGAAATTCCCAAATCTGTCACCTAATTTGTGGCACTTCAAAAACTTACACATATGAATTTTACCCTATTTAATTAGCCCGATTCCCCATTCTAGTTCGAGTGTCATCCGAGAAAGATTTTCTCGTATCGTTCCCGTTATTTGATATTTCACTCAAGTTATTTATTTTATCTCCGCGGTAATAGAGCAGTAATTTATGTTTTTGTTATTAACAATATTAATTTTACTTGTCGTTACTCAGTTACTTACTTTGTATATACAGTGTGTCCAAAATAACAATGAACAGCATCGGGAATCGGAAACCATAGAGATACGCAGTTGGTTAAAAGAAGTTGCTTATTTTAGGGCTTAGTAAAATGATGTTTAAAAATTTCGAAAATTCTGATCAGTTTCGAAAAAAACCAAAATTAACCGTATTCGTTTTTTTCTGACTGTGTAAGTAGATATCAAAAAACAAATAACAATAGGAACTTTTTAAGCTCTACAGGATGGTGCCCACAGATTTTCATTGCGACGTTTCGTCTTTGAGAAACCATCATCATCTTCATATTTTTAAATGGGCCGGAAACAAAATAAATACTGTGTTGAGTAGCATTTTTTATTACGAATACAATGATTTATGTCACAATATGATTCTTTATTAGGTATGTCATTTAAAGAAACCATCAATGAATTTTTTGATATTTTGTCAACGCCTACTACACCAAAATTTAATAACATTTTTATACGCAACTTTTTTTAATTGAACCGACCCTGTATTTCTGATGGTTCGCAATTTCTTCAGCTGTTGATTCTTATCTTGGGCACAGTGAATATTCAATTTATAATGTTTCAATTTTAACTCGGTTTTCTTTTTAAGCTACTACCCGTAAAGCCTAACTTTAGTTACGATCCTAATCCTCCTATCTTGGATTTTGCCTCATACTCTAACCTTAGAAATATTTACCCTAGCTTCCAACTTCCTATAGTCTACCTATCCCAAAGTGGACTGCTTGACCAAGACAAGCAGGGGTGGTGGTGGGCCCACTTCCTTCCTTTCTCCCTTCCTGGTATATTTAAATCCATTTTCATATAAGGATTCTCTTCGATTCTCTAATGCGAGAGGTGTCACGTTTGTAAGGCCCATCAAAACTGTGTGCTTTTTTACTTAATTATGTTTAAAGGGGCTCCCGGAAACCCCATGTGCACCATTATAACAGTGTAAACCCTAGCATTAGTTAAACCACTAGTTTTGCCATGAAAATGCACTTGTGCCTCTTTACAAATTTAAGCTTTTTTGATTAATTATGTATGCTCAAATGTGACTATTTCAGCTCCATGCACGCAAATATAAAATTGTAACCTCCCATACTTTGCAAGTTCCTACTGGGAGGGTGTCCATCTTATGGCGCTTCAAAGTTTCTGATTCTTAGTTTAATTGGAGTTGAAGGTGATTATAGCTACAAGGAAAGTATAATCTTTAGTCGATTTATTATTTTATAGAATTTCTTATAAACAGTTTCGTACTTGGCAATCTCTGCTACAAAAACAACACTCTTGCATAACACCCAAATTATTTGGTTCTTTGTTGTATAAATCAAGCGAGTTCTAGCACACAGATGCCTACTAAACTTTTCTCATTACAATTTCACTCCATACTGTGAGGGTGTTACACTCTGGTGTATGAAATATTTTTTGTTTATGTATGATTCATTATGCTTGCACGGTAAACATGCATGTGATCGAGAACACTGGATATATCTTCAAATGCATTTTTTAAGAAGCTTTTTATGGTACCCAAAATTATAAAAAGTTTGCTACCAATCTTGTGGTCAGTGGCGTCCTTCTCCATGGTTAGTGGAGGACACCTTTGTTAATGGCAACTACTACTTTTCATTACACTTTTTTGAATATGAATAGTATAAAGAACTTTTTATATTACATAATCAAATTTAAGACAAAAACTCAAATTATGAAAATATTTGTGTTAATTAATTTTATAATTGTACTAGTCTCACGTTTTTTTGTTGTCAAAAATTCATTCTTTAGCCTCACAAAAAAGTGCTTTTCATTAAAAGGTATCCCTCTTAGTTCTGTAGTCGAACGCTACTATATATAATTTGTTTTCCGGTCCTGTATCTTCTCCCTCTATTTTCTAATTCCCATAGGTTAGCTATGATGACTTGATCCTCCCACGTACACTTTGGTCTTCCCTTCGTTCTTGCCGTATTGGGCCAGCACGTAGTAACTTTTTTTTACCTGTCGTTCCTCAACTGCATTCTCTGTACCCTTATCGTTTTTACTATGTTTCTGGACTCAGTATTGTTCTTACCTCCGAGTTCAGTAATCTTCCAAATAATCCGCAATTTTCTTCCCTCCAAAAATTCTTCTTATTATTTACGGTTCAAAAATTTTTCAGTTCTGTTATTCCGCCGCTTCTTGGTGGGATTGCTTATGCTTTTGTCTTTCTGG
Organism: Photinus pyralis; assembly: GCF_008802855.1. Taxonomy (NCBI): domain Eukaryota; kingdom Metazoa; phylum Arthropoda; class Insecta; order Coleoptera; family Lampyridae; genus Photinus; species Photinus pyralis. The sequence goes on from NW_022170663.1 coordinate 14,032,081, forward strand.
TAGGCTCTATACCTTGCCTGTATTAGTTGATCTGTCCCTAGGGTTCTCTCCTTAATTTTTTGCCTAAGTACTTCAAATTTCCCACAATCTCAAACCGGTAGTTTTCCTATATCTACTTCCTTTTCGATATTCCAGGAGTACAGGAGAGGTCTCTGCTTATCTTCATCATGATTATAATTTTCAGCCCCTGTTGCTTGCTTCTTTCTCAATTATTCGTACCACCTCCTCTAAGCTTTTCCTACTCCTTGCTATTATCACTAAATCGTTCCATTGACTTTCAAGTCTTTAATTAATGCGTCTAACAGCGGTGTTGATAGGCCGTCCCTTTGTCTCACTCCTAAATTAATTTTGAACTCGCTTCCGTTGCTTCCACTTCCCTAAGTACTGCTGCTTTAGAGCCACTCATTATCATTTCAGTCAGTGGTATTTTTTTTGCGGAATTTTCATTTATTCTTGTGTTCTATTGTAGCATCTCACTTTAGGTTGTTTGAAATCAAAGTATTTCCAGTTCAATTTCATATTCGTATGCTCTTTCAATTATTGGGCTTACAGTATGTATCACATGTAATGTGGATACGCCCCTCCTATATTCATTTTGTTAATATTCTATTGTTTATTAGTATGATCATTGTATACCTACTGTGTTTAGGAAAGTAATTCCTCTGTAATTCCTGCATATCCTCTTATCGTCTTTCTTCAGTAATGGCACTGATAACCCCCTTTTCCATTTGCTACGCATGCACCACTGGTGCTCTAACTGGATTATAGTTTCTTTACAAAATCTTGTTTTGAAGATATATCCAGTGTTTCAGACAAAATGCTCACCCCGTATACATAAATAATATTTAAATTATGAATCTTTCCATGAAAATTTTCTTGTACTTCGTAATCATCTACTGCAAGTGCGAAAGCTCACTAAAAATGTTTAATTCTTTGAGTAAATATGATTAAAGAGGGCGGATACAATTTTTTTTGTTTCTTTGCTTGATTATATTTATTAAATTGTATTCCGCTCTCTTCCGAGTGATAAATATGTAGTAGCTCATCATGTGAGTTACGCGCCACACATTTAAAAAACAAAGAAAAAATGTAGGTAAGGCAGGTCTCTACATGATCTACGCTAATGCAATACGCCATTGTTTTTTTGTGTGTCACGCGCTGCGCTTCGTTTTTTCTTGCGTCCTTCTGTTTTAGTGTTTATTATGGTTTTTTTTAAGAGAAGCAGGTTTTTTCTGTGTCGATAAAGAAACCGTCGAAATTCACGCTATTAGGAAGAAGTTGACCAAACTTTGTGATTAATTACAAACATATTCAATGGTGGTTTTCTAAAACCGTACGTCTTTGACGTTTCTCCCTAGTTATTATATTAATGACTGGAAGGTTTCATTATATGAAGCGAGTAGGATACCTATAAACCGCACGTCTTTGACGTTTCTCCCTAGTTATTATATTGTAACGTTATTTATAAATTCGGGTTCGATTTATATCAATATTTATTAAACAAAACTAAAACACTATAAAAACCGTACAATTTATATCGATTATTATATCACACACACTTCGCAATTTATATTTCCGTGCTCGATCTCGTTCGATAGTAGACTAACTCGATGTTCGGTCCGCAACCATTTACACACGCAAGCAATGTAAGTCCAGTACATTCTCGAATGTTCCTACAACTTCCACTATCGCGCGCGTAGAAAATTCCAGAGAATTCTGGAGCATTTCCGTTACAATATTAATAACTGGAAGGTTTCAATATATGAAACGAGTAAGATTCCTATAAACCGTAAGTACCTAGGTACGTCTTTGACGTTCACGCAAGTTGAAACTTGAAACTTGAAACTTTGACATATGCCTGGCGTCGTCGCCTCTCCCAGGATTTAGTCAAGTGCGTCGTGAGGATGCGTCCCTGGTAGACACTATCAGGGGACGTTTCTGACTCCAACATTACATTAATAATTGGAAGGATTTCATTATATGAAACGGGTAGGATCCCGACCGTGATCCTTTGGGCGTGTTTTTTGTGGAGGTTATCACTTTCTGATGAGGAAATTTTTCCCCATAGACTGACTGCTATGCAGTCCCCCGACTCTCAAACTTTGAGTTTGATTTGATAATTTTTATTACATGATTTTGTTTTTGCACACCCGTTTTTCATTATATGAATTTATATCCGTTTTCGATTAACCTTGACAAGGGTCGTAAACGATGGGATATTGCAGCACAGAGGGCGGGCGCTCACCCTTTTTCGCTTCGTTTCAGGTGATGATTCTAGCTCGAGATCCGGATCCGAACACCCATTTTTACTGGTTCCAAACCCTGACCCTTTGGTTTCCTTTTATGAGGATTAACCAGAACAACCGCAATTAGATGTATACATCCTGAATATGTTAGGAAATCGAATCCAAATCTCAAAGGATCTTGTGTGACATGCAACACAACGAATCCTGACTCTGCAGAACCTTAATTTTATGTTTCGTGAACAAGTCCTTTAAAGAGGCGGATCAGGCAATATTGACACCTTATTGTTTGGATCTGACCTGGAGGAACGGCTTTAAAACGCCATGGACATGGAACGGTCTATAGACAAGATCTCAAGAAGAAGAAAACTGGCAATAAACCTTCAACATAGTTCAAAGTCCCGTCCTTCCAAAGGTATAAAAAGCCTCGCAAGCAGTTTATGTTGCATGAGGGGCCCCAGAATTACCACTCTCCACAACAGCATCGACACAGACAACACTTCAATAATCAACGAACGGAGACACAGTCTCAGGAATTAACCCGATCTCGATCTGTAAGTATTGGTGGTCGTTTACAGTTTCTTACAAGGGAGTGGAACGATGTTTGTTCACATTTGTTCCATGTTGGGTAAAACTATATACAATCCATTTTGTTGAAATATTTTTTCAACGGAAAATTCCTTCGCAACTGAATGGTCCCTTAGGGAAAAGCTGGACATTAGGAAGCATATTGCTTCGTTACTTGCGGAAGGTGTATCGAGAAGAACTCCTTTGTGACGAGCAACTCGATTCAAGAAGCTCCAGGTTGCTTTAAATTTATTATAGAAGATGATTTTTTCTTGGCGTCTCTGGTTTTAAAAGACGCTTACTATCTGGTACCTGTTTCTGGTATGTCGAAGATAGGACGTTTTTGTTAAAGTGTCCTTTGAGGGGATTTACCAATTTAACTCTCTTCCTTTTGGTCTTACCTCTGCTCCATATGTGTTTACGAAATGAAGTCAAACCTGTTGTTTCTCATTTAAGGGCAAAAGGTGTTTTTATCAGTCGTCTACTTAGACGATTTCTTACCAATCGGTAAAGACAGAATGCAGTGTTTAAGCAGTGTGCAATATACAATACATTTTTTAGAAAAACTGAGCCAAAAAAGGGTCAATTGCAGCCGAGTAAAATTTGTTTCTTAGGTTTTATACTTAATTATTCTGGTAATATGTCTATCGAATATCCTTTTGATAAAAAGGCAAGGTTAATAATCTGAGAATTGCACAATATGGCCTAGAGAAATGCAAAGTTAGAGATTTCTCAAGCCTAATTGGAAAGCTTGTTCCTAGTTGTATTAGCGTGAGGTATGACTGCGTTTGTACCTAAGTTTTGGAAAGGGTGAATGTTTTGGCACTAGTACGACTGAGTACCTGTGATAAAATCACGAATCTCCTATACGATATAAGGGAAGACCTTAATTTTTGGAAACATAATTTATCTACTTATTCCTTCAATTATATTAATTGCCTACATTAATAGAAAGGGGGGGTACCTAAAGTGTTAGGCTGGTGCATGGTGTCATGGACTGGTGAGACTCGCTAAGGTATCTGGCAGTGGTGCCAAGCTGGAGGACAATGAATTCACGCTTCATATCGCAACGAGTATCGCAACCTCGCGATCTAATATTGCAGATATCGCTTCCCATGGGTTAGAACCGGCGGCCAAATATGAACTATCAAGTTTTACTTTATTTTTGATTACAAAGAAATTTGGCACCCCGTCTATAGATGTTTTTTGCACCTAGAACTAATATTAAATGCACATGTTAAATATCGTGGTTTCCGAATCCGTCTTCAATTACAACAGAAGCATTTACAATCTGTTGTTACCAAGAATTTTCCCTCTTTTTCACTTATTTAGATGGTGTTGCAAAAGAGATTTTTAGTAGTCCCATATTGGGACTGTACAACCTTGGTTCCCATGTTCCCAATCTTTAAATGCTTAATAATATCAGAAATGACTACTTACAACCGAACTACAACTTATTACTCTATATTAAGAGAACCCCACACCAATTACCGCAGTACTGCACAACCTTGTATTGATTGTATTAAGCCCAATGGAGTTTTTGCTGGCCTCTCTATCCACCTCAACGTTGAAGCAATACAACACAAACCTGAAGAAGTGGTACTGTTCGTCAAAGAATAGTAACTTTTTCTTTCCTTCAAGATCAAATATTTTGTCCTTTTTAACATTGTATTTTAACGAAGGAGCCTCAGTAGGAACTCTTAATTCGGTCACGTCTGCAATTTCTCTGTTATCTATAGAAGATTTTAAATTACCATTTTATTAGACGATATGAGGGTTGCATAACTGAAAGCGTTTAAACCCTCGATGTAATCAAACTTGGGGACCCTAGTAACGTTTTAAAAATTTTTCTGTTAGGTATCTTGTATCTTGGATTTTTATATATTTTTATACCTTTCACAGTTGAGATTTTGGGACCTTGGTGTAGAGAACCTCGTAATTTTGTGGAATGCCTGGGAAAACGCATTACCAATTTTACTGGGGAACTCCGAGGTAGGTACCACTACTTACAACAAAGGATAAGTATTGCTATACAACGTGACAACGCACCCAGTGTGATGGGGACGCTTCCAACTGCGATCCCCATGAAAGAAATTTATTATTATGAATTTTTAATCTTTAGAAATTTTTAATTTTTAGGCTTATACTTAAATGATGTAAAACTGTCAAAAAAAAAAAATAGGATATATCAAATTAAAATCCAAGATAGAATCAAAACATCAGGAAGAAACAAGAGACAACTCCTTTTACGTCGTAAAGACTACCAACATTCGCGAACAAGTAGGCCAGTAGTAACGGAGTCAATTTTAGATTAATGGCAGGTTGGTCTGAAAACTCGCAAAAATTTGTAAAGTTTTATGATCGCCCACTGTCTTCAAACCTTGAAGCTTTTCGGTTTAGTGTTCTTGAGTAACCTACTCTTTCTTACCTTGTTTAGATTAAAAACATAATATTGGTTACTTATCTGAGTATCCCTTGTACGAATTCTTGTTTTTACCGCAACAGTGTTCTTTAAACATCTACATATTTATCACTCGGAAGAGATCTTCATACAATTATGATTGAACTTCACTAAGGTAAGTTCGTTTAATCATTTATTTATATACTTTCTCATGAGAACTCTTTCGTAACGTCAGTACCGAGCGCTTTAAACATTTTTGTTTTATTGTTGATAAAAGTGACTCTAGCAACTCCCATATCTCAAGACAGCCGACAGAAATTTATGAATTTCGTTATAAAAACTATTTTTTTCTGAAGTAACTTTAGAAACAACTACTTTCGTCTCCAAAAAGGGTGAACAAAACGTGATTGTCATCTCTAGTAAGGAAAAATAAAAAACAATGCTGCGTTAGTCTTAATAATGACATTTAAAATTGAAACATACTCGTATCTAGATTGCTCATCTTCATAACCTCTTCGTTACTTCATTTTTCAATTTTGTTTGCAGTTTCAGAAAAAATTATGTGTAAAACTTGAGAAGAAACTCCACTTTCTTCTCTAGTTGTACAAATATCCGTTGCTTAGCAATTCTCTGCTACAAAGTGTGCGCACATCAACATTTTTTGTTTCTATGTTTAATTATGCATAAAGGGAACTCTATCATCCCCATAAGAACATTATTTAAATTATTAATTTTACCATGCCTAGTTCTCTACTATGAGGGAAATGCCTATGCGATGATTCAAATTTTTATCTTTGCTTGGATGTGCTTAATGGGGACTGCAGGAAATCAAAAAATTTAAATATAAAACTTTAACACATTATGTTTAAGGGGTAAGGTTTTAGGAAACTTTTTTTAGAGGCGCAGATTTTGTTTTTTGATTTTAATTATTCATAACTCGAAAACCATTTTCATCCATTTAGCCATTTAACCAACTATGCTAATAAGCGAGATCTCTGTACTTCACACGAAATTTGATACAACCCGTATAATCGTATAAGCATGACTAAAAGTAGATTATTAATTTTGCCCATAAATGGCCAATTATGTGAAAATCGGTTAACTGAAAACCGAAGTTACATTCAAGAGGTGCTCTCTTTCTCTCATCCCTCATACCTTATGAACTAGAGCAATATGTGCTGCATCAAAATGAAGCAAACTTCATACAAGATTACGATGCCTGTACTTTTTATACATTTGAGGAAAAAAATCATTTTTCTATTTACCCATAAATCGTACGCACTCTAATAGTGGCAAACTTAGAAAATGAAAAATTATTTCCAGCGATGTCTCTTGGCCTCTTTTGTTAAAAAATTTTTTTCCCCAAGCTGTGCAATTAACGGTTCTATAGTTATGGCCTGTGACCTTTTTTTTTAATATGGGCATCCTGTACAATAGAAACTAGATACCTACTATCTAAAGCTATAAAAATTTAAACCCTTGCAACTGTTTAGTCATGACGTGACTTTTGTAGTCTTCAATAACGAGTCTAGTCACCACCCCATGTACATAATTTTATTATAAAGATCTAACTTCTATCAATGTATTAGTTATGAATTTTCCCATGAAAAGTATCTTCTAGGGTGCAACTTTTGTGGCGCATCAAAAAATGTATATTTCTTGGAACCATGTAACTCCCTATTACTGTAATATAAAAATATAACCATTATTGGTTATTAAATTGTGGAGCTTTTGATAAAAATTCTAACTTTTTCTTCTGCGAGGGTATCTCTTTGTGTAGTAAGCTTTGTAGAGAGTGGAGTTTTAAAATTACGAGTGTCGCGATGAATATTCTCACGATAATTTTTTATTATTAGGAATATTGGGTATAAAAATATAGCCCCAATTTTCCATAATTTTTAGGGAAATACCTTACGTATATATTATAGGCATTTAAAAATTGCAAGTTGTGGCACTTTAGGTCAACTTGTTTGGCAAAACCTGATTTCAAATTTAATGAATTTTAAGCGCGAACTCTGTCAACTATTTTGCAATAGATACTAGATGTGTATTTAACAAAACGTCAAATTAGTTATGCATTTTTTCATTGGCGGTATAAATTTATGCGGATATAGTACGAGAAGACACCAATGTTTTACCAGTGCTTATTTATTTACGTGAAATTTAATACAAAAATCTGTTGTAAAGGCCGTTGTTGTAGTTTCCGTAGTATCCATACCCATAGCCTTGGCGATAGCCGTAAGGAGCGTAACCGTAGTATCCAGAGTAAGCGTAGGGATAAGACCCGTAGAAGAACTGCGGGTTGGCTTCGGGTTTCGGCTCAGGATCTGCCATCGCAACGGCGAAAAGGGCAAGTACGACAATGAGCTGTAACATGACTCGAGTGATTAACAATAAAATTATAATTACGCACTTACAAGCTTGAACATCGTGGTCGGGTTAGTTGATTGCTTGCTGAAGACAAACTACAAATCCTCAATTCGAGCGTTCGGCTTATATACAAAGTTGAGTGCATTGTTTACGAGGGTGACCACTGACCACTGATCCAGTTCACCTTCTGAACGATATTTTTCTACAAATGTGGTCCTGACAATGAACGTGGCGGTTTCCCTACAACCGGAATTATAAATAATTGACATTTAAGTTTTTAGTATAACTATAGATATCCTCGTGGCAAACAAAAATGAGTCATGGAAAAAAAGTTGTCTTTGTCAATTTTTCACTGCAGTACCTACTTCACAAAACTTTCTTAAAGAGGCATTTTTATTCACAAGAACTTATACTTGGCTAATTAAATTTATTAACAATACGTGCCTGTTGACAAGAATCCCACGTTTCTATTTTAGTGAGCCAAAAAGTGGTAGTCCAAGAATCAATCGAGCAATTGAATAATCGTGTCGTATGTAACTATGTCCACATTTTTGTGACGATATGTAAACTAAAAAATTAAAAAAACTTATCGTCTGATATTTCATATACACAGTTGATCGTAATCTGCACGCAGCACTCAAAGAGATCGTTTAGTGTGTATTACGACAAAGGATGAAATTTTCCTCTTTTAACTCTTGTGAGACCGATGTAAGGCTAGATTTACATTATTTTTGTGAAAATTGAATACGTTTCGAAAAATATGTATTTTTTCCAGTCGAGTTTAGGCCGAGGTTTAGGCCTTTTGATCTGTATCAATTTCGGCAGCTTTTGTGCGGCATTAATTCAGTTGTGAACATTTTTTATACCCGCCACTAATTCCCGAGAAAATCGAATATTTCCCCTATCCCCATTTACTCTAAAATGACATAAACGAGCAAAATGTTTAAAAAAAAGGAAAAGAGTGACACATTTTTCATACTTTCAAAACTAATTTGCGGCAAATTGGTGATGAATTGGGGTCCGTTAACCTAGCACCATCATTTTAAATTTCCGGCTAAAGAAAGATTGCGCTAGAATCTGTATGGCTAGCGCCACTTTAAGTTCGGCTAGCGCAATTATAGATTTTACAAAAAAGCCCTTAAATTTCGGGGCGCTAGTCATTGCGTCTGATCACTTCCAAAAGCAAGCGCTGTGTTCGTCAGATTTAGCGCCACAAATTGTAGAGCTAACGCCACCCCCCAATAGTGTGGGGGGCAATTTTTCCTAGCACCACCATTTTGTCCTTTCGGGTAAAACTTACGTTTTGTGTTCTGCTGACCTAGCGCCAGCTAGTGCCACTTTGTGTTCAGCTTAAAATTTTCAACGGTGTTGCTAGCTGGAGGAGGTACCATTAACCCAGTACTTTTATACTCAAACATCAATCCAAAATGTGGCGCTAAGTCACAAAGCTAGGAAAAACTGTTAACTGTCAATTCTTAACATTTTCCGCCCACAAACATGAAAGAGAGGGTTGCATATGTGCAATCCATTTTTGACGTGCTACTTTCAATTTCAATTTATAAGAAGAATTTCATTTCAATGCTTTCATAAATAAGAAAGTTGGCACTGCTCATGCGCAAACCTAAATTTTGAAACTGACGTTAGATTTTCCTTTATTCCAAGTGCCAATGTATCAAATTTCATTTAAATTACTTTTATAAATAAAAAAGTTTGGAATTCGGTTTATAAATGGTCGAGATTCGAAAAGGGCACTGTGAATTTTGAATCAATTCGACTCAACTTTTGGCATTGCGCATTATATGGTTGAAGCTATGCTCATATTGAATTTCATGCAATTCAGTTCATAACTAACGGAGATGTCAAAGCGATCGGACATTTCTAAACAAAGTTATCGTTCACACGGGCAGATAGAGGGACAGACAGACAAAGGAACAGACCGACAGACCAACAGACAGACGACAGACAGCAATACGAAATTATAAACGATCTCTAGGATCGTTAATGAACGGCAAAAGTGTAGAATTATGGCACATGTAAAAATGGCTTTTTGGTTTTTTTACAATAACTTTTTTAGCAATAAACGCAGAAAAACTTCCTTCCTTGGTGCAAGCCTCGACACCATAACGAACCAAATGGCGAAAAAAGTAGAACAATAGCTCTTAAGATAAAGAACAAGTAGCGTCTCAACGGATGAACTGACGGATAGATGGACGGACAAAGTGGCCACAATAGCGCATATTTTTTATTTGTGTGGAAATGCGCTAAAAAGGATTTAAAATGGTGGTGCTAAGTTAACGGACCCTATATTACTTGTGAACTCTAGAAGTTTTGATAGAGTATATCATACTGGTATCCTTGTAATACTAAGATTTATGGGAACTATTCGATAACATTGAGTTCAAACTTCCTTAGCAATATCAAACTCCATTGCCGTTATAGCAAGAGTCTCAGTGCTTGGGCCTTTACTATATATTATATTATATTAACGGACTTACGCACCAATGGTAACATATACACTTCTAATTCTCACACTTGTTTGGAATATTGCATTTATTACATGTACGCGGATGACACGCAATTATCATATCAAATTCCGACTAAAAATACAATACACTAAACACTCAACTCAACTGTAGGTATAATATAGTGAAGATTTCTGAAGAAGAAGTGGGCCAGTTTTACTATAGGCGTCGGCGAATACAAAAATCTTGGTTTTATTTTTAAACCCCAATTGCGCTTTAGAAAGCACAAATCTCAAATAATTAAAAAAGCGTTTACAAAAATCATAAGCTAATATTTAGTAGCCGATTTGTTATTAATCATAGTATTAAAGGTATGATTTGTGAATCCTTAGTGTTTTCCAAATTTAACTATTGCGATAGTTTATGGCGCCCATGCATCGACTAAAGAAACTACAATCGAATTAAGAGAATGCAGAGCTAATGCAGACTAATATTCGCCCCATTGAGTCATAAGTGTAATATCTGTTTTTTCTGTAGTCCCAATGAATGTCATTATTATATTACGAATTTTAAATATGTGCGTTAATAAACACACAACCTTCCACCTGAGCAATAATGGCCCACCCTGTATTGAAATGGTGGAAAATGTGCAATTTCAATTTCTGCCTTATTTTAATTTTGGTATAAAATGGGCTTTCTAGCTGAAAACTTTTTTGGGGTTTCCCATAAATTGATTATTATTATTAATGTTGCACTTCTCGAAAATTGAAGGCTTTAGTAGCACTATGCGCGAGGGGTACAACAGAAGACGCTGTAATTTACAATCATTTATTCAGAAAAAATTTAATACAAGAATCTGTTGTAAAGGCCGTTGTTGTAGTAGTTTCCGTAGTAGCCATAACCATAGGGAGCATAGCCGTAGTATCCAGAGTAGGCGTAGGGATAAGCGTTGTACGCGCCGTAGAAGAATTGCGGCTTGGCTTCCGGTTTCGGCTCGGGATCTGCCATGGCAACGGCGAAAAGGGCCAGAACGACAACGAGCTGTAAAGTTATAAGTAAATGACAAAAGTAAAGTTATCGGTATGACTTACGAGCTTGAACATTTTTATCGGTTTAGGTGATTGCTTGCTTTGTAACAAAACTGCGAATTCTGACTCGCGTTTAGTCAGTTTATATACAAAATTGCGCTGATTGCGAGGGCGATCGCTGATCCAGTTAACCTTCTCCTTGTCATTTTTGTATATTTTTTTTAAGAATGCGGTATCCGCGTCTAGCGGGTTAATGTACGTTTTGGCATTTGTACAACTGGTACAGATAATCATTTATTTAGTTTATTAGTGGATTATTGGCAATGACCTTTAGAGCCTTGTACAGTGGACGAAATAAATTACAAAACCTTGTTGGCGATTTAACTCCTACTGTAGACAAAAAAAAAATATGTTTGAGGTGGTATACAAGTGCATTTGAAGTATAATACGCCAAAATTACAATTAGTATTTCATTAGAAATTTTATTTGCGAATACATGTTTTAAGTACCTTTTTGGTCTTTATCCTCAGACAGCAATGTGCAGCATTATTTTACCATTTTTGCAGTGTACTCTTTACTTTCATTCATTCATCGGTTAGGTAATACCTTACATCTGTGGTAATGCCCACCAACTTTCGACTAATTTTCGATTGACAGTGAAAGAAATTGCGTATTCTGTCTGAAGTTTTCCTTCCCCTTGGTATACGATTTATATTTAAAAACACAACTTTAACATTTAACAACGTTCAATAGGGTCTGTACTACCCTTTAAACAGTGGTGCAAAATGCCATTTTATACTAATAAATTGCCTAAATGGGAGCCAATGTTATATTTCAAAGAAAATTTCGATTTCTCACAAGAAAATAAGATAAATTAATGTTGCAAAAGCGAAAAGTGGATGTCCAATTTTTTTAGAATTTCTGTTAAAACTCCTTTTTTGTTGTTGAAAATTAGCATTTTCAGAGATTTATAATGTCTGCTCTAAAAGGTTTTTAATGTCATCATTTTGATCGCAATAGTTAATCATCCACCCCGGTCATAGACTGCATTTTTACACAAATTGTACAAAAAATCGCAGTGAGAAGGTGAACTAGATTAGTGACCGCCCTTTAAAATCAATGCACACGACTTTGTATATAAACTGACGACGCGAAGGTAGAATTCGTAGTTTGTCGCAAACAAGCAATCATCTAAACCGATCAATATGTTCAAGTTTGTAAGTAAATGATGCCAGTATTTTGCTTTTAGTTAATTGGATAATTGTTTTGCAGCTAATTGTCGTTCTCGCTCTTTTCGCCGTTGCCATGGCAGATCCCGAGCCGAAACCGGAAGCCAAGCCGCAATTCTTCTACGGTGCATACAACGCTTATCCCTATGCCTACTCTGGATACTACGGCTACGCTCCTTATGGCTATGGCTACGGATACTACGGAAACCACTACAACGGCCTTTACAACAGATTCTTGTATTAAATTGCATTTGAATAAATAAACACCTTCAAATCGTATCATTTGGATTCTGTTATTTGATTTTAAAAGTTCATTCTGCATATTATTTTGAATCGCATTGGTCATAGGTGCCAACACACGGGTCAAAAAGTTCCGGGACTAACCAATAAAAATACAATGCGCAAAATTCTAATTTATTCATCCTCTACATCAGTGATACAATCACTCCAATGATTCTCTAACATTTCTATGCCTTTCTTGTCGAACGATTTACCTTTTACCTCACATAGGCGTGAGTTTCTGAGCCAAATTTCTTTCCCTGGAGTATCTTTTTCAAATCAGGGAAAGGCTATCTGGAGAATAGCGTGGGTGCGGTCAGAGCTGGGTAAAGCCCTCTTGAAAAGGGCTTGAAGCACTAAGCACCGAGCACTTTGTTTTGATAAAAGTGCTTGCAAGCCCTAAGCACTTTTATGTGATTAAAGAGCTTGGAATTACCAAGCACTTTCTAAAGTAATTGAAAATACAAAGCACCAAGCCCTTGGAAAGTGCTTGAATCACAGTAATTGACAATATAAATTAATATAAATATAAACAATATAAAGCACCTTTCATATTACTGGAAACCAGGGTTTCTAGTCTATAACTTTTGATTGAGACGTCTGATCGAAAAAGTACGAATTGATTTGGATTCTACGCACCCAAATTAATAAGAAAAAGTGTTTTCCCGAGAAATTTTGGTGTAGTCGATTTTTGGTAAAAAAGGAAGGTTATACACTGCCTTTTTTTGAGGCCCGAAAAAAAAATTGTCTCAGATCGACCCGGAAAAAAATTTTCTTATAGAATCCATAATTTCAAACAGTTCCAAGATTGGGCTACTAGTTCAAAAGTTACAGCCCTTTGAATTTTTTTCAAAATTGGTTTCTAGCCTGCTGGAAACACTTTAAAAAACACGCTAGAAACAGTACTTCCGCATCGTAATTATACTGGAGGAATTAGTGGTTTTATCGCTAAAGTTTTGCTTGTCCAAATTTTCGTTTAAAACGATTAGGTAAACAAAAAAATGTTGTTATCGGTACAGTACTCTCCCCGTAGCCATGAGTAACGACTAATGTAGAAGTAATAACTGCATGTGCTATAAAAGAAGGTACTACAAGAAAAAAATCCAAAATGTTGCTCGAAAATTCCTTGACACTTGTTACTTATAAGTACCTACCGAGACGTATCTTCTGAAATAATTGAAATTAGTGATAGTATGTTACGTGAAGAAATGCACAGAGAAAATTTGTAAACTTTTAGTATGTAGGTAATAATTCTTAATTACAAATATAAAAGGACAATAAAAGATAACAATTCCTTATAAGCAAAGTAATACAGATATAAGGGTTAAGACTTAATTAAAAAAATAACTTGCAAACCAAAATTAAACTTCTACTATTCTTGGCATTTACTATTTTGGCGGTTTGATGTTATTTTCTGGCCTTTTATAAAAATGTTTAATTTAGTGGCAAGTGCGTGGTAATTGATTAGGTACTTTTTTTGCCCTTCAGGTAATGTATTTTATGTGTTATATACGCGGCAGTAAATTATCTGATTATACCTATCGTAATAACTATAACAAAACTTAACGTATGCCGGGATGCCCTGAATATGATAGGGCAGCGTTAATAAATGGCAGAACTATTACCTCTTCCTTTTTTTGTTCACGAAATCGTACGACCCCTTTCACAGGAAACCACACAATACGAAAAACAAGAAGTCAAAAGTGAGGATGTGCAGACTGCAGACTAACCACTAATGAAGCACAGAACACGTAGGTAACGTCAGAGTAGGAGTGAAGGAATGAGTAAGACTAAGGGTTTTCTAAATTCGTCACCTAATTCACGATAAGAGCTTCGTTATGAAAGTGCTTGAAGCCCTTAAAAAGTGCTTGAAGTTCTTTGAAAGTGCTTTAAGCTCTTTGAAAATGCTTGAAGCTCTTTATAAGTGCTTGAAGCTCTTTATAAGTGCTTGAAGCCCTTGATAAGTGCTTGAAGCTCTTTAGAAGTGCTCGAAATTGTATGAAAGTGCTTCAAGCAGTTCAATAGGGCTTGAAGCTCCAAGCACTTTTAAAAAGTGCTTGGTAATTGAAGCACTTTTTCTTGAATTAGAAGAGTAATTGAAGCACAGAGCTCTAAGCACTAAAAGTAATTGAAGTCCTTTAGTAAGCACTTTTTTTCAAAGCACTACCCAGCTCTGGGTGCGGTAACAATTCCAAGCGTAAATCGTTGATTTTTGCCATGGTTTTTACCAACTTGTTGTTTTTGTTCCACTGTGAGCAAACGCGGCACCCATTTAGAAAATAGAATAGAAGAAAGTGGCGTTTTTCAACTCGAGTTCAAAGTTTGACACATGCGCGTAGTTTTACACCTAATTTTTTTCTGAAACCACAATCAAAATTGACAAATTACCGTATGCCATAATTAAATTGGACACATAGCAATCTAGATACGGGTATGCTTCAATTTGAAATGTCATTATTAAGATTAACGCAGCAATTGTTTTTTACTTTCCACACTACAGAGGAAAATCACACTTTCTTCGTCCTTTTTAGAGACGAAAGTAGTTGTTTCTAAAGTAGTTTCAGAAACAAGATAACAATTTTCGACACTTTTTTGTTGTTTTCTGGCGTAGTCTGGCCATTAATATTATTTAAAGCATTTTCTATGCTGTTCTTTAGATGCTGTAAATCTGGATACACATTATTGTAAACTTTATCCTTTAAATAGCCCCCTAAAAAAATCTAATGGATATAAGTCCGGCAACCCGACGGGCCATGAAATAGGGCCGTTAGTACCAATCCACTGATTCGGGAACATATCGTGTAAGTATTGCGTTACCTTTGCGCATTATGGGCAGGTGCACCGTCTTGCTGACAATATAAAGCTAACGCGTCTCTTAAAAATACCGGCATTTTTTCTTGCTAAAATGTACACTTCTTACATATCCACTTTTTCATTATTAGTAAAATAATGCATTTTTCTATTAAAATGAGCTTATTCAGTATTCGCACAACAATAATAATTCAATAATAGCCGCTGACAGTTGTTAACAACATAAGTAGTGCTATTGATGGTATAATGCTATTGTTTCGCTCGATCACAGCACTCTAATCTGAATTAATATTCAACTTGTTTTGTCCATGGCACACTCATTTTTGCTATAATGAAATAAATATAACCATGCATTTTTCTTATAAAAATTGTTGTCTAAGGGTATACTAATATTATATCGTTTAAAACTGTCGACAGTACTTTGGGATCACTCGGTATTATATAGTTGAATTTAGAATAAAATTTTCGATTGACTAAGGAAATAAAAAGTATAGTTTCCAATTAAAAACACAGTTGGCATCCACAGTTGAAGAATTTTTTTCCGTATTTGTAAAATAGAAATTGTTTGCTAATTAAACCGACCTCTTAGCTCTTATAGTTCTAGAGATAGCAATAGTGGGCAAACAAAATGAATAATTAATTATAGTTGTCGCCAATATGATCAAAGGTGAGATTAAAATCTTTCCTATGGTAAATATTAGAAGTTCTCAGCGACAAAAGGAGTTTTATAAGAAGACTTGTTTGTAGTAACCGCAAAAGCATCTTTTGTTACTTATTTTATTTGTGGGTCAAAAATAACTTTCAAATCTATAGATTTTATTCAATGCCCTTCTTAGAATAAATGCACGCGGTAGTAACCTACCAATTTTTTTTTCAATCAAGGTATTTTATTCCTTACTTACCATGGAAAAATTACACACCAGTCAAGTTTATTCAACTTTTTTTTTCTCATTTACAGACCTAATTGAAAACTTTTGCCTTAAAAAATTACCCGCGCCCCATTCCACTAAATTTCACTTGAAACATAAATCGATCCTTTGCCTTACAAAAAATGCACGCGACTGCTCTACTATATCAAATTTAATATTGTAATATGTACGTTTTCATCCGTTTACTTACCATAGTAAAGGTTAAATGGCATTCAAATTTATTAAATTTTCCTTTAAAATTACAGACCTAATTGAAAACTTTTGCCTTAAAAAAATTACACGCGGTTCAAGTCTACGAAGTTTTACTTTAAACTTGTTTCAATACTTGAATCCACACTTCGGTATCATGTTAAATTTCATTTTAAACACTGCGTTTTTTTCCTTTCATTAATTAAGAAAGGTTACACGCCACTCGCGTTTATTAAAGTTTCCTTTAAATTTACAGACCTAATCCAAAATTTCTCTTTAAAAATGTCCAAGCGGATCATTTGTCTTACAAAAAGTTTACACGTCAGTAGCTATAGTCCAGTCAGTAGGGATTTTTGCTCTACGATAGGTGGTGTAGCAGTAATTTTTATTATGTTGTTGAGGTGTGGGCCTTGAACCAAAAACCATGTCTTCGACGTTGGGCGAGGACCGCTCGGGCCGCCTTCTTAGATGACACTTACCAAAAATCTGTTTTATTTAATTTACTTTCAATAAGGAGCATCTGTGCCAACATACCTAACAAAGACAGAGATTTATATAGAGAAAAAAGATCCCTATCAAATGAGCCTAATGTAAAGGTGAACTGCCATTTAAAAAAATTCAATTGTTTTTCGTTACTCATTTGTTTTCTGAAATAAAAACAACTGAATGCTGCCTTATTATGGGAAATATATAATAATATTTACCGAGATATATACATTGTTACATTCCATACATAATGGACACCCTGGATATGTTGGCACAGATTTAATGGCTGGCCGCTGTATCTATGGGATATATGTGATCTAAGGTTTTTTTCAAAATAACGCTGCAGTTGATTGTACGAAAAAAAAGGTTCAAATAAAAGATAAAGAAGACAAAATCACCCACTTTATTTTAAATAAACTTTTATTGCACTTCTAATATTTCCAAGTCACAGCGACGGAAACATTTTCCCCCAAAAAGTTGTAAACTCCCACTTTTTGTCATTTTTTTCGAATTTCACCGCCATTCCGCCATTGTTTGGGTAGTGGCGTTCTCATGCCCCCACAGAAGTAGTCATAAATGCATCTTTCAGTGAAATTCCGGCCTTCGAAGTCAAGACAAATCCTTAAATTGTATTGTCACTGGAATTACATTCTATTTTATCCCTAATACAAATTTCTTTGGGCAAACTGTGCTTTTGCAAAAATCTGTTTAACTTCTCAAAGTAAAAAAAAACCTTGATTTCCCTCGGTAATTAGATACTCAGTTGATTATTTTAATGAAAAAATCAAAAGTATTTGCAGGGAGCAGGGCCGTAGCCAGATTAGTTACTAAGAGCGGGCAAATACATCTACAGAGCGGTCAGGCGAAATATTAAAAATTTGCTGTGTTCTGCTGAAGGAATTCTGAAGGGTTTTCTTGGGAAATTCAATTGCGCAATGCCCAAGAAGTGGTCCATGTGTATGTTTGTTCACAAAAAAATCGTTATTTATGTATCGATTTTCTTGAGAAGAAGAACTCTGGTTTTCGCTATCGAGAATTAATTTTAGTATCCATCACTTTATTGCCCAATATCGATGTAAATCCTTATTTATGCACCAATTCTTTTGGGAAAAAGACCAAACTCGATTGCTCGATGCTCAAGAAATGTGTGTATCGTATCGACTTAAAAAGTTGGAGGTCATTTGTAGATCTCCTCGGATCTCTCTTATGCCTATACTACGTATTGCAAGTGATAAAAAAGATAATAAAATGATAATAATTCAGGGTGAGTTTTTTTCCACTGTCACTCTGGGGATCTCGTAAACCGTACAAGATGCAAAGTCGCTTAAATGTGTAAAGTTCCCCACACTTTCATGCTGAGTAATTGTCCCTTTCAAAATTGCTTGTAGCTCTACAAATAGCGAAATTCTGGACAAAAAACTGAAAAACGTCGTTTTCGAAGAAGCGCTGGCGTTATTTAATAATAGAAACAGTATTAAATCCATCTTTCAACCTAAAACATCTTCTTAATTAATATCGACACTTAAAATGGTTGAAGTGGTCTCTTGTTTTGTTAATTTTTTTAAGAAATTTTGATTATTTATGAGCATGCTAAATATTGGTTTATTTTAAGCAAATTTTAAGAGCGGGCAAAGTGGCCCTGGCTACGGCCCTGGCAGGGAGGGAAAGTGACACTTGCTAGCCGGGAAAGGTGAATAGTTATTTGTACAACTAGTTCTCAAAACGTATTGTACAATTTTTTTGCACATTGATCCTTAATATCCTATACCTATACTTGAATAATACAATCGATATTCCCGATTTACTGTTAATCAAAAATTGATGCTATTAATCAGTCGCTTCGCGATCACTTTGGAGATTAGAAATTCAGATATTACTAGAACCGATTGCGAGTAAACATTTTTTCCGTGCATTTACTTTAGAAAAATTACACGCCACTCAAGTTTATTGAATTTTCCTTTAAATTTATAGACCTAATTCAAGACTTTTGCTTTTAAAAAGTTCAGGAAAAAGTTACACACCACTCAAGTCTACTAAATCTTACTTCAAACATAATTCAACCCTTTGTCTTACAAAAAGCCCACACATCAGTATCATATTAAATTTCATTTTACATATTTTCCTTTATATCTAGAGTAATTTGAACCATAAGTTATTCAATGGTTGAACTGAAAATGAACATTACGGTACGTTAAAATGTTGATTGTTTCTGTTCGCTTGCAATAGGGAAACTAAAATTCTTGCAAATCTCCGTTACCCTTTATAGCACAATCTCGAATTCTAATTATGCATATAATTCGAACCTGGCCAACACCTTAGCGGCCTTCGCTCTAAAAACAAATATGTCATTATGTAGGTGACACTTTTTATGGTTGTTTAATTTTTTCTTCATTTTGAATTATACAATATCTAATGATTATAACACATGCTTGATTAATTAATTCAATGTTTATCACTTCGTTGCATAATTCCCCACTTATGTAAATGTATTCATTACACGTGAAGCTGATAGTTTTGATGTCTAAAATAATTTCCTTAAATAAGGTATGTACAAGATAAGGTGATAAGGGGACGTGTAAATTTCATTAATGCAAACATGGTTGATCCTTGTAATGTGGTTTGTAAGTTTCTTGTTCACTTGATTTCGACCTGGGTTAAGACGAATTATCAAAGAAGTTGTTCTAATCACAGACACCTTGTCCTTGTTAGGGTGATTCGGATCCTCTTTTGCTGTAACATTTGAATCCGCGTTTCGATCATCAAATCCTTTCTAGCTTTGCTATCAATTGCCAAAAAAGCAATGTGTAGGCATATACCATTAAGCAGTCTTTCGTTGGGAAACCTTTCTCGTGAACTACACCATGAACCGTACCCAAAATGTGTACTACAACTGAGTGTAGGTTTATGGTATAAGATATTCCAACAAAAAAATAACAACATTGACCCAAATGTCAAAGGGTGTTCATTTAAAGTTGTAGAGATTTGTTGCCCTGTAGAAAAAAACTTGCCCGATTAATCTTTTGCTTAAACTGGAAAACAAAGAATCCTTTGCATCAAACATAAACGTTTTAGGGTCTAATTTAGGCGTGGTTCTAATTAACAATTCCACCTTCTGTTTAGAGTTATGCCTACAGAAAGACAGGTATCATTTTAGGAAGTAAATATGTTCGAATACAGTTCGAAAATAAAAAGAAAAGAGAGCTTTGGTAAATTTGTTGTTTGAAGTCGTCTTTCCAATGCAACCTACAACTTCCATTGGAAAACATCCCCTATTTCTCTAATTACTTACTAATAAAGCTACAGCGAAAACACAAAACATTTATTTGAAATAAGAGCTTGTGTAAACGACTACGATAAAACAGGATCGTTGATTAATTAGCCGTATCAAGTTTGTTAATGCTAATTTTCTATTGTTTATGTATCGAAGGTAAACGGGTGTGTATATCATTTCGGCGAGAAGGTATAAAATGCGATCGAATTAGATCAACTGGCATAGTTTACTTTGAAAGCAAACGAAACTAGCCAAAATGTTCAAATACGTAAGTACCTCAATAGTCTTCTTATATTTATTTTAAATAATAACGCACTTAGGTCTTATTATTGGTCGCCCTCTTCGCCATCAGCATGGCTGAACCCGAACCAGAAGCGAAACCTGTGTACTATGGTGCCTACCCATACTCTTTGGGATACAGCGCGTACAGCGGCTATGCTGGTTATCCTTATGGAGCTTACTCTGCTTATCCATACGGAAGATACTTCTACTAAATTTCAATAGTAAACTTTAAAATTGTTTGTCGCCTTTTGTAAAAAATTTCCGCACTGAATAAATCTTTCTTTTATTTTTACATTATCAGTTTGGCAGCCCCAATTAACCACACAACCAAAGCTGAATTTGTACAGAGAATTGCTTGAAATATTGACAGGGTATGTGAATCAATTTTCAGACTTGCAGAGTGAGAAAATCTAGAATCTCCCTCTTCCCTCAAGAAAAAATTTAGTAATTCCATTTTCTTCCACGTAAGCTCATGCTTATTGATATCTAACGAACTGACGCGCTCCTTTCGTTATTTTTTTAATTAATTACCATTTGTCGTCGGTGTTTAATTAGTCACCCCTGGGTGGTAATTCCCAGGTCAAAACCTAATTTAAAGTAATCGATAATTTGGGGTTTTCTTTTTACGTCGGCTAGCTCAGTATCAAAAAGGTTAGTTAGTTTTCGTTACATGTCTGATGTTTTGTGTAAAGTATCCTTATACATAGTCAAGTAGAAATCGTCATGTCTGCCAGCCAGGGACCCGGACCCAAATGATTCTGTTCTGTTTATATTTAAGCCAAAATATTTATAACGGTTCCGGTTTAAAAAAAATAACGGTTCGGTTCTCGGTTTTTTTTTCGGTCCAAAACCGTTCTTTTCGGTTCTAGTCTTTTAGAAGTATAGCATTCAAAAAGTATTGTTTTTTATTCTTATTTTCTAAAACCTTTTTATGTTTATTATACAATAGTGGCTAAACTACCGCCACCGCGTGCTTCTTCAACTTTCAATAACCTGTTAAGAACCATAAAAACCCGAAAAGAACCGAAAAAAATAATAAGTTTCTATTTCTGAAGGAACAACGGTTTAGGTTCAGTTTGCGGCCCTGAAAAAAATACCTGTTTTCGGTACAACTTATCAAGAAATCTTTTTTTGTATTTAACATTTTTCGCTATGGTGGTTACTTTTCGAGAAATGTGGAAATGTAGAAAAAATTATAAAATAAATAATTTAACTTTTCAATTTACAATTTCTCAAAAGCTGAGAAACACAAAAAAACTGTAATGGAATTTTTTGTCATATTAGCCAGTGTACCTATGATCAAAAAATTACAAAAATTCGTTTTAATTCGTTATGGCCCTTTTAAATTTTTGACACCCTCAAAAACCCTGAAGATGGTAATGAACATAAAGCAAAATAGGACGTTTGCAATTCCCAAAATTTTTTACAAAATCGGTTCTCGGTGTTTTTGAGTTATCGTGTTCACAAAAAAACGTACCATATACATACACATCCAAACACATAGATGTCAAGCTAAAAATAACTTTTTTAGGATCACAGGCTCCAAAACGTCCATGAAATGCAAATTTAGTTATTTATTTATTTAATTGCAACAGCAATAATGTCTATTACAGGAATTATCAATGTAAAAATGCACATAATATAAAGTATATACATTTTGGTACAAATATATAGATATTTTAAGAAATTAATGTCAATACAAGTGAATTTGATATAACTATAAATCTTAATAGTTATTTTTACATTATGACCGCAACTAATTAATAAGGATTGAACGTAAGCGAGTTTTATATTGGGGAAAAGGTGAAAATAAATCATATCAATAATTAAAAATCTTAAATTTTTACCACGCCTTTTTAAGTTTATTAATCTCATAATCTTGTAAATACGTCGAGGCCTGATTTCTTTTCATTCTTGCAAGGTTTCTAAAATAATGTCCTTTGGGTTCAGATTGTATCAACAGCAAAAACGAGAACCCGTTCAGGTAATGAGGTTTTGTCTCCTATTTTTGGTCTCAATTTCTCTTTTTTGCACCTTGTATTATACTGTACTTGGTACTTCGTAATATCCTGTGGTATTCCCAAGTATATTTAAGTATTTTAGAATAGTCTATTGGTTGCTTTCAGTACCCGTCCACTCTTTTTGCGCAACATAAGGATGCCATAGAAAATACCTTCCAACCTTCCAAAGAAACAAAGGAAATATTGTAGAAATCCACACTCCTGTTACCATTGATGGAACAAAAACACAAGGAAAAGATCACTCTTTATTCAGGGCGATTCACTTAACCCGTTCGTTAGTAGTTTTTAAATTTGCAGTTGAAATAGAAACTTAAACAGTCATAATCGACCATTGTGAATTTAAATAAAACAGTTTCAAGATGGCGCCACTTCAGCAAATTAATACCGAAAGTGCAAGGGAGATGCACGGGCCGATTTAAAAATTCATATCTCTTATAAACCGTTCAAGATAGGTGAATGTTTTATTTTGTACCTGAATCCTTATAAAGTCTAAGGATTTTTTTTAGTTACCGCCGAAAATTTTGAAAAAGTTTGTAGCAATCAACATAATGTCAAAAACTACTATTTTGGATGCCTATATGCGGTAGTTTTTAAGTTACTGGCATAACAAGACAACACAATGCGGATAATGATCCATAGCGAAAATGGGCTCCATTAATTTGACACTTGATTTGAAGAACATTCTAAATAAAACGCTTGTTTCCAAAGCCCTATTACACCCAATGAAAGATAACAATGTTTCTTTAAAAAAATGTCCGTAACTCAATAAGTACCGGGTATAGGGATACAGAATTTTAATAAAACTGACCCTAAAATTGAAATGTACATCCATTTGTAGCATCAAAAATAATGTTGCAACTTAAAAAACTGAAGTTTTTGACATTTTTCTATTTATAATTGTTTATTGCTACTTTTTCAAGACTTTCTCATTATTACTATTTTGAACAATGTAAGAGATACAAAGAGATGAGTTTGTGCTCAAATTATTGAAATATTACGGTTATTAAGTCTACACGTTTCAACCCTTAAATGAAGCTAATGCAATTTGTGCACATTATGTCTGAAATTATTCGATTCTCCAAGATTTCCGATTGATATTCAAACTACATTTTTCAACCCTTAAAACCCATAAAATTTGTGCGCAAAACCTCATTTTTTCTGAAATGGTTTTTACACCAAATTTTTTCTCTCATATTAATGACTTTTAGCCGTTTCTCCTGGATAACTGTAACAGGGGCAGTTTAGGTCAAGTGAGAGGGTAGTTAGTGGGCAAATTTCTTGAATATTAAATCCACATTTTTCAGCTTTTCATTAAATCCAATAAAATTTGTGCACATTGCATCGTTTTTTATGAAATATTTCTACACATTTTTAGGCCATTTAGTCCCAGTGAGTTCTAATATTTATCGCACGCACGTTAGTAAAGGAGGTACTACACTAAAAATGATTCGAAAATGAGAGTCGGTCTTTCTGCCTGTACTCTCATTTCCAGCTAAACGGCTGAACCGATTGGAACCAAATTTGGCACACGTATTCTTAGACATAAAAGGAAATAACTGAAAAGCTTTAGAAAATAACGCCCTTGCGGGTGGTATTTGTGCTAGCGATCCTCAACTAAAGCTAAGGATTGTACACAACGCTTCATTGTTCTAAAATAGTTACTAAATTTACTCCTTGTCCTTAGATAAACTGAGGAGACCCGGTTTAGTCCCACTAAATGGCGTTTTTCTGGAATTATAATTAAACCTAGGCGTTTTCCTTCGATAAACGTAGTAGGGCGGTTTAGTTCAAATGATGGGTGCTTGGGCTCACATTTTTTTTTAATATTGTGCTTTTCAACCCTTAAATAAAGCTAATAAAATTTTTCCACAACGCTGCTTCTATTCTGAAATAACTGATCTTGAAAATTCGAAAATTCAGAAGACAGCTTATCTGCCAATAATAATAATTAAAACTTATTAGTGCTATAACTATATACAGAGTGGCTAATAAAGATGGAACCAAAGCGCCGGTGTGAAAACGGTTGGAGATATCGGTTTGAAAGTTTTAGGACTTACATAAGATGTGTTTGTGCACATTCTAGTCATGAAAAGACAATTTTAGTTCTGTGTGGTTTTTGACACGGCTGCGAATGTCTTTGGTTTCGCATTTTACTTCTGAAAATGAATTATTTCAATAGATTTGCTACCAATGGGCCTCCCTTGGAGCAACCAGTATCATTTCAGGAATGTTAAATTGCTTGAAGGCCGTAAATATTTTAAAATGATCCCTAATAATAGTTTCAAAAACAGGAAAATGCGAAAATTTATTTCACTGTGACAGAGTCTACTGGGTTACCAGATCCAAAAATAAGTTTTTCTGGCAAAATCCCTGCCCATTTCGGCAAAAAGTATATTTTTCTCTTTTCTTAAAATTCCTGACAAATTTTCCCTGTTTCTCTGACAGACAGCTAAAAT
Organism: Photinus pyralis; assembly: GCF_008802855.1. NCBI lineage: Eukaryota > Metazoa > Arthropoda > Insecta > Coleoptera > Lampyridae > Photinus > Photinus pyralis. The sequence goes on from NW_022170663.1 coordinate 14,057,105, forward strand.
TCCGCTCATGTCAGTAAAATTCCTGTTATCTGGTAACCCTAACTGGGATTCGATTCGGGCCCCCTTTTCACCGATTTGGGTAACGTATTCGATATAAAATGTTATACACAAATTGCAATTTAATTAGCATATTAGCTTATATACAGCGTGTTTCTAAATATGATGTAAATACGGAAGGGGCTAATTTTTTGGCTTATTTTATGACTAAAAGTTCATATAAACGTAGGTCCGCAAACGCTTCTTTACCGATGTGGGTGTTAAAATTTCAAGATTTTTTAAGTTTTTTCCTTACATCTTTTGTAGCTTTTGAGATATTTTGCAGTGGGCGCTATTTCTGACAGATTCCAAGAAAATTGTCAAAATGATTTACATATTGCCAAAATACTTTAGATCAAGGACAATTTTAATTTTAATGGTATTAAAGAATAGCTAATGGTTTTAAGGAAATTGTACAGATATTTTCGAATAAATATTCTAGGATAGATAGCTGAGGGATTTCCAAAAAATGCAAAGAAAATTTCATAAAATTTGAAGATTTATAAATATAATAAACCTTCAACATTACCTACAAAGCATTTTCTAAATAATTCAGCGAGCTGGTCATAAATTAATAATAATTTCTGATTTAATTCGATTTTGTAAATGCAGTGGAATTGAAAGCAATTATAAATAAATTGTAATTGTGAATTGTAAAAAGGGAAATATTTATTATTGCATAAGAAACAGAAATTTTATACAAAACATGCCAAACATTTTTGAAATTTACTTTTCAAGCTTAGTAGAAGTATCTTCCGTAAGGGTAGGCAGAGTAAGCTCCACGATAAGGATAACCAGCATAACCGCTGTACGCGCTGTATCCCAAGGAGTAGGGATAGGCACCATAGTACTGGGGTTTCGCTTCTGGTTCGGGTTCAGCCATGCTGAGGGCGAAGAGAGCGACGAACAATAACACCTAAACAGATTAACAAATTAAAATTAAGTAAGAAAAAGCTATTGAGGTACTTACGAATTTGAACATTTTGGATGGTTTCGTTTGCTTTCAAAGTAAACTATGCCAGTTGATCTAATTCGGTCGCATTTTATACCATCTCGCCGAAATGATATACACACCCGTTTGCCTTCGATACATAAACAATAGAAAATTAGCATTAACAAACCTGATACAGCTAATTAATCACCGATTCCGTTTTCACATAAATATAGTCCTATTTTAAATACACGTCTTATCGCTGTTACGGAATTAGTATTAGACGTGGCTGTTGCCACAATTGACGATACATTACTTAGCGCTAGTTCACTAATGACCTTTTTACACAATTGTCATGACATGTAAGCAAGCCGTCACTTACAATATACTTACTAAGTAAATCCTGTGTCATCCTTATTTATAATTGTCGCCCTATAATTAACAATCGCGTTCTTCCTACAGCATTACTGGTACCTAAGTAATTAGAGAGTAACTTTGGTAACGTATGAAAATCGGACCAATTTTTGAGGTACAAACGATAAAGTAAGCTATAAAAAGAATCAATAGGTTGGATTGAATTCAATGAAATTTATTATGGAATTTTACAAGGGATGGCCAAACAATCGGGGGACACACTGTATATCCCTAGCATGCCTATTAAGTTGGCCTTAAGTTTTCTGTATTGTTTTTAGAATTTAATTTTTTCGAGGACGAAAGTCACTTTTGACATAAAACAATATTTTTTCTGAAACTATTTTAGAAAAACAACTACCTTCGTCTTTAAAAAGGGTGAAGAAAATGTAATTTTCCACTTTAGTAAGGAAAGTAAAAAACAATTGCTGCGTTACTCTCAATAACGACATTTAAAATTGAAACATACCCCGTATCTAGAATGCTGTGTTAAACTCGATTATTGCATACGATAATTTTTCAATTTTGATTGCAGTTTCGGAAAAAAAATTGTGTAAAACTTGAGAAGAAAGTGTTTTTCAACTCTCATTCAATTCAAAACTTTGAACTCGAGTTGGAAAACTCCACTTTCTTCTCTAGTTGTACAAATAACTATTCAACTGTATTTTTTTGGGAAATCCGAAACACTGTTACTTAAAAAAAACTGTTAAAAAAAGAATATAATGCCCGTGCAGCAAATTTGAAGCCCATAGGGACACTGCGAGATTTTGATTAAAATATTTAATGTAAGTAAATTAAGGATTTCAATATCGACTTACTCAAATTTGCTACACGGTCTTTACATTCTATTTTGAACATAAAAAACACTTTTTTGGATTTCCTCAAGAAAACCAGTTAAAAAATAAAAACATCAAAAAATCATAGAAGACCTAGGACTTGTTGCATTTTTACTCAGTTTTTCTTTCTGAACAACTTTCCTTTATAACATCTATGCGTATATCGGCCCTAAAAACACTTAAATTACTAATATGGTATGCTTTTTGAACTTTTCAAAGGCACCCTTGATTTTTCGCAATTAAAATTATATTATAAATTAGTTTCCAAGCAGAACAGATCCGCAGAAGCTCAAAATTCAATATGGTATTTTACAAGGGGCGGCCAAATAATCGGGAGACACACTGTATATAACTAGTATGCCTATTAAGCTGGGCTAATGTTGGGGATCTAAATGTAACTTATACTGACCTTTTGCTTTAGTGTTCTTAGAAAAATGGTGTATTATTTTGGGGTGTAAATGATCCGGTCCAAATTAATTTTGTATTATCTCAAGGAATTACTGTAAAATTTCTGTAGAAAGGGGAACAAAACGAACATTGGTGGAGCTATTAGTGAATTTTTAATTGATAGTTGGCATTGATTTAACAAAACCATTAGGAAACAAATGCTACACAAATATATATGACGTTTATAATAATAAACGTGTTCTACTAATACAATCATAGTATAAAATCATTTTTCCAAAATTTAATTAATCGTCCTGCTGGATTTGCACCTACACTACGTGCCGATTCGGTAAGTGGTGTTAATATTTTTTTAGTATTTTTTTTTATTTTTGACACAGTGGCAATTGTCTTTGATAGTTTTTTTTTAACTAAACGCCCACTAATAATTAAAAACCTTTCGTTTCGTCCCACCCAAATTTTTTAGTGTACATCGGTGGAGCTGCGAGATTTGGCAGAATTTCGGAGTACTTTCTATAAATTTTGCGAACCGCTGTTATATAAGTGTGATTGAAATTTCGGATTCGTATAAAGTTGAGAGAATATTTTAGGTCCAATTAGCTCCTGTACATCAAATATCTATTGGCATTAGGTTTACCGAGTAGTTCCCGTCTTTGTTTTACTCTTGTTTCGCTATTGCATGCAAATGGAATGCACATAATTGAACTACTTTATGGGCATGACATTTATTAGACTGTTAAAACTATTATCAAAAAACAGATTTCCGCCTTTGTTTAAGTGTAACATTTAACATAATGCGAGTTAAATGTCATTTATTAACTGCGCCTTTTAATTCAATCTAGAAAAACCTGAATATCTCAAGAGCAATATTTACCAGAAGTCGATTCGTCAATTTATGGCAGAATGCATGAAATACTACTATAGAATTTAATCCTCCTCCGTGAATAGTAAACGACAATGAAATATTTCATTACGCTAAAGTATATTAATTATGGTTTAAGTGGCTGAAAACGAATTTGGTTGGAGTAACAAATTTTTCGGACAAAGACATGTGGAAATGCGCTTTTTGGAAATCGTTTACTTTTTTAACTTGTTATTTAATGCTGGCCTAAAATCAAATTAAAACTGAAGCGATCCATTGCGTAATCTGTCTTTCTGGTAAAACAAAATAGTTACCCAAACCGAAATTATGCATGGTATCACGGCACCACATTCTGGTATACCATTTTTCATTAAATGGTTTTGTCCAAGGTTCTGTTTCGAAAGAAAAAGGTCTCACTGGATCTACTTCTCGTGGGTAAATCTTAAAAGTTTTCAAAGGGCAGAGTTGGAATTGATTTCTCGTATTGCTTCAGTTTTAGTTGTACATTTACATACGTGGCGGTGTAATTCTTGGCATTTTAGAAGTCTCTTGGCCTTCCATAGTGTGGTCAAGCGGGTTATCCCCTATAGAAGTGGTAGACGGCAAAGGCACTGAATCAAGGGGGAACAACAAAGGGTTGGAGTTTCATTTATGAATATTTTGACTAATTTCGATTGCTTTTTAATTAAAGTATGCCAGTTGATCTTTGCATTTATACGATTTTGGTGTTTATCTTCGACATTGTTCCATTAGATAATGGAGAATTTGAATATCCATATTTAATTAGTTTCTCGTGGCTCCCACTATGAATAATATACATACTTACCTAATGGTTTGTTTCATGTATAATTAATTTGTACTTTGCTTGGACATTGTTAGGGGTATACTGACAGTACAAATTGGCGAATACGCACAGTACCAAACTGCTAGTATTGGAGACATCCATTTTGTTGTTTTTTAAATTTTATCCTGCTTCGGAAGTTATATTTTTTGAAGGTTTGTAGATACTGTACGATATCATTCTAGGGCTTTTCCAGAGGTTTCTGTCTTGCCTAGTACCCGGAAACACCCAAGGAGTTTCTGAAAGAGCCCTAAAGATTTTAAAAGGGGATAGAGGGCCCTGTCGTTTCAACGTCTTACGGGGTGGTTGAATAACTTCTATGTTTCCATCAGCGCCTTAGGCCTTACCTTAACTTTTCCCAGAGCTTTTCAAATCTTGATTGACCATTTTTATGGTATCCAAAATTATAAAAAGTTTGCTACCAATCTAGGTACTTTAAATGCAGATAATCAGTGGCGTACTTCAGCATGGTCAAGGGGGGCATATTTTTTTATAAACCAGGACAGTTTATTACGTCTGCTTAAAGTGCACACCTTTTATGCTGCTGTATCAAAAAAGTGTAGTCTTTAATAGTAATACTATGTAATGAAAACTAGTAGATGTCATGAGACGCAAATATTCCCCCTTAACCACGCTGAAGCACGCCACTGACCACACATTTAAAGTACCTAGCAAACTTGTTCTAGTTTTGAATGCCATAAAAAGCTTCTTTAAAGAAATGTTGTTTTGAAGATATATTCAGCGTTTCAGACAATATTTCCACCCTGTATATAAAGATATGTGATGATAAGTTTTATGTACTGATCTCTTGGCTATTGCTACTGAGCAACAGTAATAACACTAATAGGCTAGTCAAAATCGACACAAAAAATCACTAAAGACGCCAAACTCCGATTGTTTGGTATGTTATTTGGAGCTACAGTGTATACCCAAGTTTGCAACTCTCAAGCCATTTGAAATGTAACATATTTTAACGTGTTTGTGATGTCCAATTAATGCCAAAAAATGGAGACGACCGCCATTTTGTACGCCTACAGCATTGTTAGCTTGGAGACGTGTTTAGTACGCAGAATTTGGGTCCACTGATGAAGGATAGCGTTTTGCGTCCGAAATTTGGTCTTCCGGATAAAAAAATACTGAACGAAGCTTGAACTTTTGGGCCTATTCGCCCTACCAACCTTCACCAATATATTATACTGTATTGAGTAGCATTTTTAATTAGGAATACAACTATGTACGACACACAAAGAAAAAAACAAAAGTTGGAGACTGTTGGTTTCCACGGCATCCACCTGCAACGCCCTCATTGTGTGAGAATACCTATCGAACAAATTTTCCACATTCCAGGAAGGTTATCCGATAGGTATTTTCGCACGATTTGGGGGCTGTGCGCGGGTGCACCATCCTGTTGGAACCAACCGGTTCCAACGTTTGGTTTTTCTTTGTGTTCTGTTTCGTTGTATGAAAAAAATAAAAACGAAATCGGCGAAAAATCCATAGTTTAGTTTTAGGAGACAAAAACTGAACAAAATGCGAACATTTCGCGGTTTTTCGTGTGCTACACTTTTTCTTTTTTCACTTTTAGAGAGTTGCAAAATTGGGTATACAAACACTACCCTAATCGGTCCAAACAATATACTACAAAATCAGAGATGCATCATGTGTTGTTTATTTATTGTCGACTTCGACTGACTGAAATTAATTTTAAGTTCAGTGTTGCATACTAGGGAATATCACGAACCTTCGCACTTTATTATAATTCATCAACACAGAACTGATCAGATATAGAAATTTGTACAATTGTTACATCAGATGGGTAAAGTTATATAAAGCAGAGTGTCCTGCAATAGTCAGTTTATTGCGTATAGTGCTCAGGGTGTATTTCAGTGCGAAAAAAGTGAGTGAGTAGCATGGATTCGAACGGAATAAATTTTATTGTTATTTAAAAGCTTAGTTAAATCTCAGTGAAATTCGTCCGTCCGTCGAAAAACGAATAAACATTATTACTTATTATTATTTAAAAAAATGTGGAAATTCTTCTACTTATTGTTCTAAAAGGAAAATAGGAAATACGTGTATCTCCAAGCAATTATTTGATGTAAATCAAAATGAAAATAATTTCCAAAAAGTGCAAAATAAAACTAGAAGAAACACAGACAACCTCTGAACCAGAACCCCATTACATTATTAAAATATCGTCTCACATCCACTTCGCCTACAAAAGTTATACCTAAAAATAGAAATATGACAATTACCTTCGTTTTTCCAATATGCGGAATTTGTTGAACAACGAGATTTTTGCGATAGGCGTGGTGATTGTTTTGGGAAAGAATCCGGTCGAAATTAGCATGCTATGCTAATTTCTACCACTTACAATTTTCAATCATTACCGTAACTCGTTTGACACATGCCCATATCGGAAGTCATTTGAGCAGTTTTATGAAATATTTATCACAAAATTGATACGCGTGCAGGTATTGTTTGGCTTTTCGAAGGTTGACAGAGGTGTGGTGGATTTCGAAATTGGTATAAATGCTGCCCAATTTCGTACCACATTCATAGTTTACTTGCAAAGCAAACGAAACCAAGCAACATGTTCAAATTGGTAAGACATCTTCCTTTGTGTTATTGTTTTTGTTAATTCTGCTCGTTTATAGTTCATCTTATTCGCCGCCCTCTTCGCCCTCACCATGGCCGCCCCGGAACCCGAGGCGAAACCTGTGTACTATGGGGCGTACCCGTACTCCTTAGGTTACAGCGCTTACAGCGGATACGCTGGCTACCCCTATTATGGAGCTCATGCTGGATACCCATACTACGGAGGTTACCTCTATTAGAATTTAAACGAATTAGTACCTATGTTTCAAAAAATTCTAATAAAATGTTATTGTTCGTAATAATTTAGTTCTACTTCATATGGGTCTGTAGCTATCTTCAATTCAGTAACTTTTAAGAAAGACTACGTCAGGCAATTTGGGGAATATAATAGGCTGCTTATTTTGGAGAAACGACAAATGGAAGCCTACTAAAGATAAAGAAAAAATGGCACCTGACTTTAAGCATGCACGTGAAGTTTATTAGTGATCTCGAATATAAAAACGGTCGCAGGGCTAGTGCGAATAGTTTAGGATAGTTAAGCAGTAAACATACACAACGTCTCGCAAAGGGTGGGAGAGATAGGTCGATTAAATAAATTAAATAAAAATTTTTCTAATTTTTTCGAAAACGAATCGCCGATTTTTAAAAGTCAAACGTCAGAATAAAGGACTTCGAAAGACCTTTCAACCACGCTAATACTCGATACCAGTTGTCATTTAAAATCTCTCTGAGGACAGAGAGTGAAAGGGGGTGAAGTATTTTTTGGTTAAAAAGTTGTCCCCCTTGACGAATTTTTTGGCGTTTTTTCCTTTAATCAGTTGTTTTCGATAAGTTCGTAGTGGGAAGTTTTTAAATGAGCACCCTGTATAGTAAAAATCAAATATACGCATGCCCAGACGCGCAATGTCAACTTTCTTACTTCTAAAGATACTTTTTGCTACTATAGATGTTTCTAGGGTGTGCGGTAAATTCGCCCCGTACGACTCGCCCCGGTAAATTCGCCCCCGGAATATTCGCGCCCAAGGAAACTCCCACCAAAGTAAAATCGCCGCCGGAAAATTCGCCCCCAACAAGTACGCTTCCGGAAGATTCACTCCGGAAAATTCGCCTTCGACAAATTCGCCCCTGGAAGATTCGGTCCTGCAGGATTCGCCCCATAAGATCTATTAACCCTCGGAAGTAATAGCATTAAATTGAGTAATAGGTTAGTTGGTGATATTCTGATCCCGTGGAGGTAATTAAACTTTTTAACATTATCCGAAAAGTAGTTACGTACAAGGGCGGACTGGCACGGGGGGGGGGGGGGGGGGGGGGGGTGGCGATTGCCACCTGGCCTGTAGATCATAATGGCCCGTTGGAAATTTATAAGTATGTGCTGTATTTAGTTTCTTGCACTATTAATAAATTATTAACACGTTTCTCTAATTGGGGTTGATGTTAGGTTGTTAAAAAATTAAAAAATTCTGTTTTAATTGAAGTGTTTTACAATGAATTTATCATTTTTTGTCATAGCATGAAAGTGCTGAAATACAATGATAGGCGACGCACCTCGTGTGGATTGTATATTTTGTTACTTTTAATTATCAGCTGCAATTTAAAAAAAACTGTATGGTAATTTATTTTCGAGAAAGGAGTACTTTAAAATGATTTTGTGGTGCACCTCAGAGCTAACCCCCCCTCCCCCCCGCCACCATCATTACTTCACTAATACTTTAATGGCCCGTAACCTATGCAATTCCACCTGGCCCGCAGTTACCCAGTCCGCCCCTGGTTACGTAGTTTTTCGTGTTGTTATTGTATCACGGTCTAATGGAATTTACCAAAGAAAACGTTTGGTTGGCCTAGAGGAGCTAGAAACTTAAAAACAGTGCGTTAATGGAGCTCATTATTAAACCGCAAACAATTGACAACGGTGCGGTAATGAAATAATAGAAGTCATTAAGTCATTGTGAATACAGGATTTATTTCCTTTCCTTTGCAAATCTTCCTTACTTTATTCAACCTTATCTTAATTACCTATTCATATTTTAGTTAACAGGTATTTGAGTGCTTTTATTCTACTCCGTTTATGTAGGTATATACATTTATTACAAAAATATTAAAGTTAAGGCGGCTAGGGACAGGCCATTCAAAATTTAAGCTGCGCCTACGCAAATAATTATATAGGCAACCAATCGTGCAATTCGACAAGTTTCACCAGGCATAAGCTACCTGCAAATGACCTCATTTTCCTACAATAAAACCAGATTCCAGACCCTCATTAGCGGCTATTCAACAAAAGTAACTGATTTATGGAATTTCAACTTTCTCCTGATGTTTTACAGTTTTACTAATACTGGAAACCTTTGAATATAGAATAGGAAATCAAAGCTGAAAGCTCTACATACCTATACCGGGTGGTGCCTAGCACGACGCAGCATAGGGATTTCAATGGTAATTCCTTTATAGCCAATTACTAGCTCCCCTAATTATTTTAGAGCAAAAGTCTAAATAGGTTTTTTTCAGAGAAAAAAATACTGCATCTGTTCATACGATTACTTATGATTTTCCGTTTTTCAAAACCGTAGAAATCCACAAAAAAAATTAGATTTTTATAAATCAGTGATGCTTTGGAATTTTTTAACAAACTACAAGCGCATCGCATCTAAGTTATCGTTGTTTGACGTCGAACGATTTTCATATTTAATTCTGTTCCAACTATCCGACGGAAGAAAAAGCGTCTGTGGAGTAATGTTTTTTTAGAGAATGTAATGCTGCATCTGCAACAGATACTATTTGTGTATCATTTTCCGGAACCAGAGTACATAATCGAAGAAAAAGAAATTGATTTGCGGAAAAATTGTTCTTAAAGGTATATTCGGCGAGCATAAAACAACTTCAACATTTCCTCTTTCTCTTCATTTAAATACATGATAAACAATTTTATGATTAACTAATTTATAAACAAGTATAAATTTATTTAATACACGTCAAAATAATGAAAAGTTATCGCTGTTTTTTTAGTTTATTCCAAGGCATATCTGATTTATTGTAAAATGAACCTTTTTATTTTGTCGATTTCTACGGTTTTGGAAAACGGAAAATTATGAGTAATAGTATGAACAGATGCAGTATTTTTTTTGTCTGAAAAAAACATATTTGGACTTTTGCTTTAAAATAATTAGGGGAGCTAGTAATTGGCTATAAAGGAATTACCATTGAAATCCCTATGCTGCGTCGCGCTAGGCACCACCCTGTATAAAAATATTACTAATGTATTACTTTCTAAGATATCATTCCTACTTACTTCCTATATAGGGATTTACAATAATGACTTTTTGAGATTTGGACTTGGGTAATGAAGGGAACAATTTCCGAAACAAGAAAAACTGGTCTTCAATTTTTGTGGTTCATAGCACAGATTTATTTAAACAATTATCACATCCGATCAAACTACGGTCCCATAGATTTCTAAATTTATATGATAACGATTTTCACAGGTGCGCGGATGTAAGAATGGCGTTTTTCTTCAATTAGATGAACAGTTTTCGATATTTCGCATGGCTTCCGCAATGTAGCCTGGTATTTGCTGCGTTTTCAACCTTCCCCCATTTATCTAATTATATATCTGAATTCTGATCTAATTTACAACAAAATAAATGACTCATTGTTCATTACAAAAAATGTTTTAATAGATTTTCGGAAATTTTCCAATTCCAACACGACATTCGCCTGATGGTTTACGAAATTAGTTTGTTTGGCTAGCCGTCAAACCTACAGTGGAATTATCAAAAGCACAGGTAGATTAAACAATTATCAAAGTCCTCGTGTGGGATCGAAGAGAGATCAGCGCATTTTTGTGGGGCACATCAGTATTGTATTAGCCACCATCAAAAAGATCTTATCGCAAGCTAACACAATCCCTTTGTCGGTACCCGCTTCCGACGTCCCGTTCGCCCACAATTCGCGCATTTAAATGAATTTTGCTAAAAACTCTCCACAAAATAGTTCTCAATTTTTGGGGCACTTCTCATAGCTCTAGTACATTAAGGGCGAAGTTCAGCACTGCGGCAATGCCACAGTCTGCTCTTCCACTTAACCCCATGCTCTTCCACTTAACCCAGATGAAGATACCTTTTGGGCGCCCTAAGTCAACCACCCCTCGCAGACGTGCGCCTTGTAAAATGAGGTTAATTTCGTACCTAGGAAAAAAATTAATTTTCTCCACGCAGTTGTTGTGTCCGTTTACAAGATCGTTCCAACGGCACCATTTTGAAAACAATCTGAAAACTGATGGTGAGTAAAAACTTCAAACTCGAATTGCGGGTGAGCGAGACGTCGAAAGTGGGTACCGAGAAAGGGAATGTGGTGGCCCCCGCCAAGATCTTACTGATGGTGGAGTAAAACTTCAAACGCAAATTGGGGATGCACGGGACGTCGGACGCGAGTACCGACGAAGGGAATGTGGTAGCTTCGACAAGATCTCACACGAGGACTTTGACAATTTTTTACTAACGACATGCTGAAATAAAAAATTATCACTTGTAATACTACTAGTGCTTGCTATTTCCGGAAACTTTTCGAGCTCACAAATATTTGAACTTTCGCAAAATACTCGTGAGCAAGAAAAAAATTCTATTCAAGCACTGTGGTATTCGGTAAGAAAATTTCACACCATAGTAACCCTCAACGAAAAAGTGACGTTTTATGTCAAAACATTATTACCTTTTTACGTCAAAAAATTTACGATAAATTCCTTGGTTGCCATGGAAATGTGACACGAAATCCGCATTTCATTGGTCTATAAAATTGCTGGTTGAAATTTTCGTTGAGATTTGTCACCTAAAGTAGGTATGTAATGTAAGACACAAGATTATCAATTTTTGTATGAACAGTTTTTTTAACAGAGCTGCTAGATTCAAGAAGGTGCCGACAACAAACAATTCTTTATGTTTATCTATTATAGGTACATCGTCCAAATTGTACATAATTTTTATGTAATCGATATTATTAAATTGCTTTTTGATAAGTAGGTAACAATACACCTACATCAAATATATGAAAACAAGTTGTAAATCAGCATATGCATGATTAAAGCGCATTTTTGGTAATGCAGGTCAGTATTTTATTAGCGAAGTTTAAAATTATCGATCTCACGAGTAATTTTGGCTGCGTTAAATAATTAATTTTATTTAATTTCAATTGACGGTACGTCTTCATTTTGTAAAACAAATCACAAAGTAAATAATAAGTTTTTATACTAGTAGCGCTATCTAACGGTAAAATTATAGCACCTCAGAAACCCATATCGAAATTATTTTCTTCAATTATCGATCTCACAAGTAATCTAACTCAAAATAGACTAGTGCCTGCACATCTACACTATAGCGGAAAGCTTTTAGTGAAAATTTGAAGTCTCTAGCTATTGTAGTTGTGGAGATCTAACGCGGACAGCCGGCCTGCCAGCAATAACGAATATAATAGCGTATTTTTCTCAAAAATGCGCTAAAAAAAATGTATGAAACGGGTCTAAAAAATTAAAACGTTGTTACTCCTGAATATTACATTTATTGACATTATCGGTCAATTATCGTTGGTACTAATAGACGAATAAATGGAAGGCATTGAGATTCTTTTGTTACTGGTCTAATAGGGTCATAAACCATTGTATATAAGTATAATGGTCATTAGGTGTTAATATTTTCCAGGTAAAAGTGCTACCTGAGTTGCCTATCGTCATTGTATGGAAGGTATTGCATTTCTTCCGTCGCTATATTTTACATAAACTTTTGAGTAAAAATTACGTTTTATTTGATAATTTGAAGCAGTTCGTAATATATTTTTTTAATCCACTTAGTTACTAAATAAATTGTGCGGATTTACTTTTTCAATATTTTTTTACTAAGGCCAGTATTCGCGTTCTTAGTAAATTCAAGATTATCATTTATACACGACTTAAATTATTTTATCAAAAAAATAAATCGCTACATTTAATGACTTTCTATATATCTATCAATTTCCGATAAGACCTCTAGTTAGAATTAATATTTGGGCTTCAAAAATTACTCAAAAGTTTCGACTTTTATTGCAAATTTCAGTGACCATTGTGTGTTGCCTATCCTTTATCCCTAGTCCCCTTAAACAAAATTTTATGAACTGCTGTAACTGCTGTAACTTTCTTACGTCGGAGGGTTAATAAATCTTATGGGGCGAATCCTACGGGGTCGAAATTGTCTGGGGCGAAATTTCCGGGGCCGAATCTTCCAGGGACGAGTTTTCTTGGGGGCGAATACTCCGGGGGGCGAATTTTCGGGGGCGAATCATCCTACAATTGTTTCCCAATGACAAACATATCGCAAATAGTAAAAATTAGATATATGTATATGTCGAAAGGTACATAAACGAGGAAGTCCTCAACATCAACAGCCTCGTTTTTGATGATTTTTTTTATTTTGTTTTTTTGCTTATATTTAAAATCAGAAAGCGTGTCAGAGGGGGGAAATTATTAATGGGTTAATGGGGTAGTTGCAATAAAACACAGAGGTAAAGTAAAGACGATCTTTATTCGACTACAGCTTTCGTGTGATTGGATTTTATTAATGTGGCCAAGGGTATACATAACATGTATTCCTTAGAAAACAAAGAGGGTTTATTTTATATATGGAAATCAAGCATGACGCCCTTCTAACATTCTTAGACATTTTTAGTGCCTTACAATTTCCCCCTTTTACCAATCATAATATATCAATTAAGTGTGACGCGACATATTTTTTGTATACCTATTCAACAGAAATCAGTATTTATATTGTTTAAATAATATATATCTTTTTTATGCTTAGGCGGTTGACATAACAGTAGGGGTGTACATTTTGAGGTCAAAGATGTCCCCCTTCCCACCAAAAGCGACGTGTCTTTGAGTTCAGTCTGTTTCGTTTTCATTGTGCCACCCTGTATATCTTGTTTCTTCAGTTTAATTTTAAGCATGGCTATGGGATTCATTTTATTTTGGTCATTCGAAAGAATTTATCTTGGGCTACCGTTATAACGTCAACACAACCGCATTATTATATCTTTTAACAATATTTCGCACATACTTTATAACAGTATTTCTGTAATGGAAAGATGTTGCTACCAGATTACTTTATGTAGCAGAAATCCACCGTCCAGTACAACAAACTTGTTGCATTCGAGTGCAATATCACTCTGGAGTAGTGTGAAAGCAGAATATAAGCTTGGTTTAGTTCCCTTTCACATCTCCCTTTCGAAAAACAAAGACATCGGAAAGAGGGCGAGTTCGTCCCTTTTAACCACTTTCACTGAACGGGTTACTAATTATTTACGAACGTTATACGCTACGTTCAGTTGCAATAATTCTTTAACAAAAAAATCTCAACAACACAAATTTCCTTCACCACCAAACCACAGACATCGTGATAAAATAAAATTGATATACAGTATCCCCAACATTGAAATTAATTAAGTGCTTTCACAATATACCAAACGAAGTAAAAATTCTTTTGATTAACAATAGGTAAATAAAAGAAAAGGTTTGTCTACGAAAAAAACCGCAAAAAAATTTTAAAACTGAAGAATTTACGAATCTTTGAAACGCCGTATCTCGGAAACTATTAGGGGGTAGATTAACCGACCCCATACGAAGGCATCAAGCGAGGTTATATCGGGCAAATGCGTGGTAGAAACCGCACGCGAACGGCACTAAAATTGTGTGCAGGTGCACCATCCTGCTGTATTCAACAATTGCGAACTATCGCTAGGGGCCTGTTATCAAGAGCATCTTCTAAAGCGTTCCAAAAATACTAATTATTATACAATAAATTAGACAGCAAACTGTGGAAAACCCACTATCGGCTCAAATATGCCATTTCACATTCATTTTATTTTCATGTGGAATGGTGCCAGTGATAACCCATTTTCACTTTCTCTGAAAAAGGTACTGTATGGTTGTAGGCTTAGATGGTCATAGAAGTGTGCAGCGTTGCATCCACTTTGGTACTATCACAGTGCATGATGCATCTTTAAATTGTCAAACTTCACTTGAAATTCGATACACTACGATAGCTCCGAGTATAGCCCTAGGCAAGTGTTTTTAAATTGACCCACCTCAACAAAAATATCTTAAAATGTCCACCTCATTTGCAATCGAAAAGGACGATTATGAAATATTAATATTTACAATTTTTAGCTTTGACATTAATAGAAATGTTACTAGTGGACACTACTACCCATAAACAATAAATATTAACATAATATAAAAACAGCTTTTGTTATTGGAAAACCAACACGTTTCTTCCGTTTGGTTGCTGTTATATCACCGCGGAGTGCGTGGTTTATTTGCTCCATTGGGAAGTTGGCGGATGTTTTTTTATACGGAGAGAAATATTTAAGTGACAGTTATAAATAGGCAAGGTGGCCAAATGCAATAGAAGGTCGCCAGTCAGATGATATGTTAATTTTATTAAAATATGACAAGCTATAAATTTATTTATTTTGATCGGCGATTTTTTTCTATCCCAAATGAGAGTGAAGCTGTGCTTTTATGCACAACATATGATTTTCTAATTCTCTTCCTTTACAAGAGCATATACGATGGTGCAAATGTAACTTTTTCACCTTTAATAATTTTGTTAAATGCCATTTGAAACCTATATTGATAGAACGTATTGAAATAGAAATTAAAACGAAACATCTTAAGGGTGATCTAAGTAAGGGCAATTTTTATAAAAGCTTTTCTTTTATTGTCGGTGCAAAAGTTAATATTTAAATTCAAAAATGAGCATGAACCACTTATAAGTATCGGAAAATACTACCCCTAAAGACAGACATTCCCCCTGCCCCATAAGAATTGTTGTCTGTTGGTCGGCATTGGGGCATACGGTAATCATAATTACTGTAATTCTTTCGTACATTAAATTAACCTTAATAAATTAGTCAATTATTGTTGTAAACTATGTAACTATGTTGTAAAATACAGGGTGATTTAAATTCTGCAGCGAAACTTTTTTTAACAGTGAGAGAATGTGTTCGTTACACGAGATTTATAAAATTTCTTATGTGTTTTGAAGCTTATTAACGAGCAACGAAAAGCGAGTTCATGATTTTGGGAACCTTCTATCCGTCCGTCCGTT
Organism: Photinus pyralis; assembly: GCF_008802855.1. Classification (NCBI taxonomy): domain Eukaryota; kingdom Metazoa; phylum Arthropoda; class Insecta; order Coleoptera; family Lampyridae; genus Photinus; species Photinus pyralis. The sequence goes on from NW_022170663.1 coordinate 14,073,150, forward strand.
CGTCGGTCCGGCCCTCTGTGTAATAATAACCCGCGAACGGTTTCGAATTTTCCAATTCTGTTTTCGGTAATAGGTAAGACAATAGTCAAGGGACTAACTCAATTCCTTTGCAATTTGTTCACGGTCAAACTACAGAATGATTCCAATTCCACTAATGAGGATTTATCAGTCAAAGACCAATTTGTTTAATTGTTACGAAATAAAGGAGGAAGGCAAACCATATTTTAACGATCATATACACCTTGTACAGGGTGAGTCAACGATTGCGCGGAGTAACTTAATGCCTTGAAGATCAGATTTTTCGATAGAGTGCTTTTGTATTATGATATGGTTGAATATTCTCCACATTTTAAGAATATTTGGAATTATACAGGGTGCGCCCACAAAGTAGGGCGCCCAAATCGTACATTTTTTTAAACAGAACTCCCTGTATTTAAATGCATTTTTGAATTTTACGTGTAATTGTACGTCAAAAATGCATTCAAATACAGGGGGTTCTATTTAAAACCAGGTGTCAAATTCTTGACAGAATAGCTTCCTAGCTGAAACCTTTGCGCATGCATTTTGTTTTCTTTTATTAGGAGGACCTACCATCCAAATTTCGTTTTAATTGTTCCATAAATAAGAAAATTGCATTTCTGCGCATGCGCAACACGATTTTTGCGCATGAATTTTGTTTGCTTTTATTAAAGGGACTTACCATAGAAATTTCGTTTAAATTGCTTCAGAAACAAGATCGTTGCGTTTTGCACATATGCAACACAATTTTTTGACTTTGACAATTTTTTTCTCCGTTTTTTGATAATATAACCCGGCCCAATTTTTTGTAGGTTGTACACAGGAAAATAAGGTCTTCCAAATAATAGAATAAAAATTTTAGGTTGCTATTTGAAAAAAAAAGTTCGATGCCGTTACGGCGCTCCAAAATTTTTTTCAAAAATCCGGCCCGTTATTTTTCTGTTCGGTATGCCTAAAACATATATACAAAATTTCAACAAAATCCGTCGAGCCGTTTTCTCAGAAAATTGCCAACAAACGTACGTACGTACATACAGACGGAAAAAAAATTTATTCTTTAAAAGTTGCTTAAAATGGTCTAAAACGTCGACATTTGATGAAATTTTGAAATGTTCAAAAAACGGCTATCGCAATAGCTACCTAGCACATGTGCTAGGAAGCTAAAAATGTACCATTTTTACGCCCTACTTTGTGGGCGCACCCTATATAATTCTAAATATTTTTAAAATGTGGAGAATATTCAACCATATCATAATACAAAAGCACTCTACCGAAAAATCTTATCTTCAAGGCATTAAGTTACTCCGCGCAATGTTGACTCACCGTGTACACAGTGCTTCAACTATTCCTTGCATCTGCACAAAATAACGAAACAAAGCACAGTTCTCAGAAGACATCGACCTCGAAAACTGAGAATTTTTGACACTTTTTGACACGGTATAATTAGCTTGGTCGCTGTATATATTCCAACAAAGAAACTTTGTTCTTTAGGTAAATTCGCCCTAGGAACATTTCTTGTCTCTTCTGTAATATTAATATTTTCGATTGGAAATGAGGTGGACATTTTATGATATTTTTGTTGAGGTGGTTCAATTCGATATTAAACTTTGACAATCATTTCAAGAACATTTATTCAAAAATATAGGAAATATTTATTGGGTAAGCTGATATTGTACAAAACGTGTCAAACAATTGTGAAATTTACTCGTCAATTTTAGTAGATGTATCTTCCATATGGGTAAGCACCATAAGCTCCATAAGGGTAACCAGCGTAGCCGCTGTATGCGCTGTATCCCAATGAGTATGGATAGGCACCATAAAATTGGGGTTTCGCTTCTGCCTCGGGCTGAGGAGCGGCCATGCTGACGGCGAAGAGGGCGACGAACAATAATAACTAAACAGATTAACAAATTAAAATTAAGTAACAAAATGCAATTGAGGTACTTACGTATTTGAACATTTTGGCTGGTTTCGTTTGCTTTCAAAGTAAACTATGCCAGTCGATCTAATTCGGTCGTATTTTATACCATCTCGCCCAAATGATATACACACCCGTTTGCCTTCGATACATAAACAATAGAAAATTAGCATTGTTTATAAAATTAATTAATTACAGGTCCTGTTTGACCATATTCGCACAAGCTCCTATTTTGTATTTGCATTTTTGCATTGTATTGTATTTTCATTCTAGCTTTACGGGAAATAATTTGGAAAAAACGATTAGTGGCAAGTTTTACACTTGTCCAATGGAATCTCGCGTGATAGAACTGTTAAATCAAAACGTCAATATCGGTAGATGATCATTCTTTTGCAATTACTTCCATTTCCTCATACCTGAACCGTTGGAAAATGAAAATAAAACCCTTCAAAGATAAAACAGAATTGTTTTCTCAGTTATAATCGTTTTCATTATATCTGCTAGGTTCCTTGACCCTCACACATATGACATATCTACCTAAAATTGAAAAAAGCTTACCCTGTGCATAATAAATAAGTAAATAAGTTTCTTTATTTCCATTAATACAAATAAGTTTTAGAATTTCCAAAAATTACTTTTAATTGGATTGTGGTCAGAAGAAAAGGCCCAGAATAAACGAGTTATGCTGCCAATTGCCATGCGATGGTAGTATAAATTCAACAAAAAGTTTGTTATATACCTATACCTATAGGTACTAATTTGTAACTTGCTCAATTTTTTTTTTGCTAAAATAATTACGATGGATTAATTTGGAACAACCGAACAGCGTGTGCAAAGTACAATCTTAATTAAATTACACAGGCTAATTTTTTCTTCAATTTTAATTATTTAAAATAAAGCAATATTGAAGGTTACTAAACACATTTCACAATTTGCTTATCAATTTTCTAGAATATCCTGTGTCAGAGGAAGACCACTATAGGCTATAGGCATTCTAGAAACGGTAGATAAATACAAATTTGGTAAATGGGAGAAAAACCCTTAAAAAATTTTTTGGTTTTTGAAATGTTTTGAAAAAACCGGATTTTTCGATGTTACGAACTGGCGTTAATATTTGACCTAGAACAAAACTCCTGACACTTCTCCACAGCAAATGTTCTTTAAGGTGGAGTTGTTAGTTTTAATCCGACGTTTCGTCTTTGCGAATCCATCATCAACTTTATTTTTTATATACGACTTTGATATTCCAATATCATATTTTTAAAGCCCTTTAATTCTGAATGATTAAATAACACGTTGTATTTTACAAAAACAAAAATGCATCCGTACAAATACCGAATTTTTCAAGGACAGGTGAATAATGACATTTTCAATAGACGAAAAATGTCCACTATTGATCAGAAATCAATCCGCCCTTTAAACAGATCGTCGAGGCATCAACACCGTTTTGCTTTTGTTATATGAGTTGGTATTTTCAATACAAGGATTGTAGTATTTCCCACCATACTTTAACATCAGAGCTCTACTTACATTTAGGTACTGCAAAAGGGTTTAGATACATCACAATGGTGCACCCGCACATAATTATATTCTCGGGAATATCTTTCAATGAGATATACAGAAAAATTAATTAACGTAACATTTGGGAACACCCTGTCGTTCACCAGATATAACCACGCTTGGTTTCTTCGTATGGGGTTCATTAAGAATCTTGTTTACCAGGAAAATTTTTAACATAAGTCAGCAGGTTAGTTCTTGGAGCATTTACTAACATTACTTCACAAATGCTGAGTACGGTGTTAGAATCGACGGTTCGAAGGTATAATGTTTTATTCAAATTCAAATTCGTTGCTATATTTTTAATTCGTATATCTTCTGTTAATTTAATTTGATTTTAATTCTATTCACTTATCGGATCGCTACTAAATACGTAGATGATATGAACAGTAAATTGTGCTGATTATTTATTTTAAATGAATCCTTTTACGGATCCGTAATACGAATTTTCTTAACGAAACCACCCGAAAGAAAAGTTTAGCCGCAATTAAACCATAAAACGCTATACATCTTTGAATTCAGAATAAAAATAGAATTATGAATATGATATCGAAAAATTAGGGCCGTAGTTGATGATGGTTCCGCACAGACGAAACGTCGGATTTAAAAACAAACAACGCCACCTTAAAGAGAAAAAAAGTTGCTATGGTAAAGTGGGTTTTCTCTAGGTCAAATATTAACCCCAGAAAAAATAGGTACTTCATAAAATCGAAAAATCCGATTATTTCAGAACATCAAGAGCAAAAAAAATGTTTCAGGGATCTCTACACGCTTCTTAGACTTTTGATTGCGGAACTTTTCCCCATTTAACAAAATTTCTATCTCTCTTCTTATCTCGGACACAACGTATATTCTGTGTTACATAGGCAAATGTATAAAGTTTTCACCTTTGCAATACACAATTCTTACTGAATGTTCTTAAAGTTGTTTTTTAATCTGGGGGCCTATGTGTCATCATTTCCAATCTAGCCCACTTTTTCGACACTTTCCACGTGTTTTGTCCCCAAATGGACGGCAATCGGAATCAGTCGATCTTAGCACAAAATTGTAACGCCAAATTGAATATTCCTATTGTAACAGGAGTTTTTTGATGGGGTTGGAATTTTATTTCGTTATGGAAGCTGGGGATTAAGCAGAGTGGTTTTATTCGATATTGGAGTTTTGAATAATTTCAAAATGAATTAAGCGCACTTTGTTTGTGTTAGTCGAAGGGTTGCATTATGCGGTATGAAAATTTACTGAAAACTGTGTGGGGCTGCATAAGTAAAATTAGCTCAAGTTCATGCGAAGTAGCTTGAATACAGGCGTACAGCTTAGTTACGTCCTGTTATTGACAAGACTGTACAATTTTTTCAAAGGGGTTTGAAGAGTTAGCAAATTGGAAACCGAGGAATTTTCAATTCACTGTGAGGCATCACGTCAAAGTTATTAAAATACAGATATGCGCGCACTTCGACCTTGAGTTGCGCGCATGCGCCAACTCCAAAGGTCATTTGAACTACTGCGCATGCACCAAGTGACAGGAGGTCATCATGATTGTTGGGTTGTTGTCTAAACTAATGTCACTGAAAGGTCGTCATGGTTGTTGTCCAAAAAAACTAGGGTTCTTGCCTGAACTAATATCATTTAAGGTCATCGTGGTTGTTGTCCAAAATGGTTAGGGTTCGTGCATGAACTAATGCCACTAAAGGTCATCGTGGTTGTTGTCTAAACTCAAGTCGATCATGGTTATTGTCTAAACTAAGCGGTAGAGTTCTTGCCTGAACTAATGTTGCTCATGATCAAACATAAACGCGAATTCTGTACGCTGCTTGCAAGGTCGGAGGCATTATTCGAGGAATATAAAGATCAAAGAATGTATCCCAGGAATAATATCCATACAGGCAGTCATGTGAAAAGTAACTATACTGCATTCATTATAAGAAGGTAGTAGATGGCGCTGTGTTTGAAGATAAACACACACCGGAAAAATATAAAACGGCACCAAATTATTGTAAAGTAGAAATATTCAGCACTGCGAACAGAAATAAACCTTTGACAATAACAGCTAATGACATTTCGCAGTTTAATTGGCAACATAAACTACCACCTTACAAAATTCACCAGTCGTTTTATGTTTCATTGTAATACTGACTCATGTTTTAACCAATCACAGTGAAGGTCAAAGCTTCCCTATGCTTTCTACCCTACCTTCTTAAAATGAATACAGTATAGGATTACAAGCAGGCAATCTATAATAATTTTCCATTGTTTATTTAAGAGAATATTTACATTACTAAAATAGGACATGACCACGTCGGGATACTGGACGTATCAACAAGCCAAAAATTGATTTGCTCGCAGGCTGTAGACGTAGAGAAAGGCGGATATTAATTGATAATTTCAATATTTTCATTTGACATATTTATTTTTCATCGTGGAGTTTTCAGTTAAAAAGTAAATAAGTCCATTTTGCTGAAGGAATTGGAACAAGCTAATTTTTAATAAGGTGGGGCGTGGATAAATTTTGAAAAAAAATTTCACACTATCGTAAACATTCAAAATTTAAATAAAACGTTTATAGGTTTGTCCACCCTCAAATGTAACCCTTGTTACACTATTTATAAGCCAATTTACTAATGCTTTATTTTCTTATTATGCGTCCCATTCCATTGGGTTGTTTCCTCTAATGCTTTAATTTTACTAGTATAATTAATAAGATTAAGATCAGTGCAATTTTCTTCCGGTTTCGTAGGTTCTCTTTATCGTTATATTTACCCGAAGTTTGTATACTATGGCCGCTGAACGTAATCATGTTTTACTTTTTATAATTTTTATAATTTACTCAGTTCCGTGGTACCTATATGCAATATGCTTTGCACTTTCTCTGATGTAGTTGCAATAAAAGCAGTTTAAAATGATCGATTTCGCGAGTAACATAACTCAAAATAGACTAGAGCCTCCACATCTTCACTATAGCAGAAAGTGAAATCTCGTCTATAGCTGTTTTAATATTGCTCTCAACGGAACAGCCTGCGTATTTTTTTAAAAAATGCGGTAAAAAATTCACAAGCGAGGTATTCTCCGGTAATTTATTATAAAAGAGCTCCTACAGTCTTTATATGGTATCGCATACAATTAAACAAACTGAAAATGATCGAATCACTGAATTGGTTTCCAATAAAATCCAGAAAAATTTAGGAAAAAGGATGAGTTTCTGTAGTGGTGTCATGGTTTACCAAGAAAACGTATTGTTGGCATACATTTTTGATAATTCAAACTTCTACTTCTTAGGATAAATGGTTCATAATGAGGACAATGCTATAAAATAAAAGAACTTAGACCTAAGCTAAGTCTCCATATCCAAACTTAAAAAAAATGAAAATTATAATCGGAAAAAATCGAAAACTTTCACTATGGATAAAAGTGCCCTTGTAATTACTTCAAATGTAATCCTTTGTGTGGTTTAAATCAGCAATTTACTATTAATAAGTATCTACTGCATCATATATGATATAGCTATCCAGTTTCGTTTCAACTAAGGTATCATTCGACCTCCACTCCAAATTTAAATGGAAAGACTTTACATTTGAGCCCTGCTTGTCTGTGAACAAACATTATGACACAAACCATGCATAAGCAATGCAGTCTTAAATGCTTGGTATTTTCGGGTGTGAATTCACTTGCTGATGTAAAATTGTACAAATCCTCGTATAAATGTGTATTGGCTATGAGCGACTCACTTCACAAATCCGTAAAATTCAATGTTTATTTTACATAGAATTAGACCTCCGAAGTGTTCAAGGTTCATAAGATACGGATTCATATATTAATATTTTAATAATTTGCCGAATTTGTCACATTTGCATAATTAATGTTGATGAATTAGTAGTCGTAAGTCGTAACACGATTATTAATATTTGCGCGGATACTTCTGACGGTAGGCTTGAACGAGATGACTATAATTGATTAGCTATGTCACGTTCCCAAATATAGCATCGCCTTATCATTGATTATTGAACAGGAAGTGATGTTGATTTGACAAATTAGATATTTTAATTTGTCCCGGATCCATCGTGAAGGATACGTACGCAATAATTTAAGGTAGGCGCAAACCAGTCGGGTATAAAAGCGACTCAGATTAGAGCAATTGGCATAGTTTACTCTCGTAGCAAACCGACAAAATGTTCAAATTGGTAAGTGTTCAATTTTACCCCCGAGTGCAGATTTTTAAGAAAATTTGTTTCAGTTGTTCTTATTCGCCCTCGTCTTCGCTGCAAGCATGGCGGCCCCAGCGCCGGAACCCAAGCCGCAAATTCTCAGCGCGTATGGTGCTTATCCATACTCTTTGGGATATAACCATCTTGCCTACCCGTACTACGGGGGATACTATGGCAGTGCTCTCTACGGCGCGGGATATTACCTGTAAATTTTTGTGTTGAATTACGCTAACAACTGTAGTTAATAAATCATAAATGGAAGGGGTGTAATATGTTTCATTAGGACAGTAACTAACTTTCAATCGGCTGTAGGTTGAATTCACTCTCATTATTGATAATTGTTCGTTTGATCTCCTCCTTCTATTAACTTGCGAATCGGTTCGACTGTGAGAAGCATTTTTAAAAAAGGCAGTCTAGACTCTGTCTTTTTTAACACAATTGGATACCTTTGATACCGAATTTGTGCATAAAATCAATTAGCCGGCCAATTTGGAAAGCTATTTGTAAAAAAATACACCTCGATCCCTTGCTTTAGTTAACATTTTGTCTTACATTGTGGGGGCTGGAAAGATTATTAATAACATCCCACTTTCTGTGCGTATATCTGTCTTTTCGAGTTCTGTTGTTAATCGGTAGCTTAAATGAGCAAATTCAGAACATCCTGATAGAATTCGTTCTTTGTACTGCATTTGCTACAACGTTGGTCTAGGTAAACTTATGGAAAGAAGTATGCCTAAAACGCGAAAAACCAGGGTTGCCTCCTTTGTTGAACACAAATGCTTACCGCTAATCACCCTTTACTTGGTAACAATGGACGTGGTTAATGGAAGATCACCAAAAGCACGAATCATATTAGTCGGATATGAATATCTTTCTGCTACATTTAATTGGTGTGTTAGTGTTTAAAAAAAATTATATTTACGTTGCCTACCTTGAATAAAGCAACCATGAATACCTTAATGCATACTTATCAAAGCAAAATTCACTTCTTTAATTGTGTTATCTTTCAGTTTATTCTAGTTTCTTTCCTGGTTGTTACTTTAGCGCACCATCACAATAAAGACAGAGTACAACTACCAGTACAACTGAATCAACCATCGAAACAACAACCGATACGACTTCAGGTATTTAATAATCTTGGAATTCTTTTGATTTTCAAAACTCTGATCCTATGGATGCTCGTTTCACCCAACTATTTCGATTGTTATAATTGTTCAGGTTCTTCAGATTCTTCCAGTTTTTCATATTATTCAAATTCTTATGATTTTTTCAATTCATCTAATTTTTCTGATTTCTTTTAACTGTTTGAGTTCTTTTAATTATTCGAAAATATGCAATTGCACATGCAAAAAATTAATATACGTGTGACATTAATTTTTAAATATCAGAAACGATACCAGAAGCCACATAAAGAAGTGTATAGTGACGTATGGACTTTGTTATAACCACGTTGAAGCTGAGGTAGTGAGGAATAAATTATGTTTTATGGGAATTCCTTTTTTTCCAATTTTTGCAATATAAAAAGTAGGGTCCATTTGGAATGAGGACAAAAACCCCATTGTAATGTATTGCATAATGATTTTTTTTTATGTTAACATTTGCAATCAATTTGGAAACAGTAACATGTTTGGATAGAGAATGAAGAGACTTTTCAAACGATATATCACATGTCCCCTACTTCCCATTTAAAAATTCAAGTTCTAACTGTCACTCGAAGGGGGTTGAAGGTTGAGATTGATAATAATTTAAACGTGATCTGTTTCGGGATTTTCTATAAATATGTACATAATGGCCCCATATTTACTTAGTTAAAAGATACAGCAAAATGTTTATTACAAAAGTGTCTTTATACTGATTGTTGAATAATTTTCCGTTCTCAAAATACGTATACGTGGTCAGGTAAAAGGTAAAAGTTATCGGACCTAACCTCATGTTTTTATATCAAAAACATTGTATAATTTATTATAAACAGTATTAAATTCTCTTTTAAAAAATATAGCAATAAAAAATTCAAAAAAACTGAATATGGGTTCAAAAATATTGCAAACGGATTTGTCTTGAAATTTGTTGTATTTTTGAATCCTTTTTGAATTTCTCAACTTTTTTAATTTTTGTTAATCATATTTAATTTTTTTGAATCACTTAAATCTCTTTCGAATGTCGTCCTTAATGTGTTATTTTTTTTAAATGTTGAATTTAAAAAAATCTGAATAATTATATTGAAATGTCTTCTAGTTGTTCGCTGACGATTGCAGCTTTGCTACCGAAACACTTATCTTTTGTTAAAGATTTATTATGGTTGATTGGTGATTTTTTGAAGCCAAAAACAATTTCTCTCCGAATTTTAACATAAAAATCTATTAATTTATTAGACAGTCACATCTCAATTTTCGGTAAGTCCAAGGTATTTAAATTGTTGCATACCAGAAGATTGTCGTGGAAAAAAGGGCATTTGATTTAAATCTTCTTCATCGTTTTTTTGAGTTTTGGATTCTTGCAGTGCTTCAAAACTGCAGCGTTAAGATTTTGTGGTTGTGGAACATCATTTGATTTTATAATTCCAACATTCTCTCGCCAGCGGAAAGCGATAATTTCCGTGATTTTTATGGTTGGCCGGAACAACTTGAGTTTTGCGGGAGGGGGGGGGCTCTGTATTCTTTTTCATTCACTGCAAGAGAATCTTTCTATGATTTCATACTGATTCATTAATATTTGTGTACATCAATATCAAAAATGTAATATAGGCATCATGTGCTCTTTTTAGGTCAAACTTAAAATAATAAAATGTGCAGATAAAGCGCATTTTTTTAAACCGAAATGGCTTAGTAAATAGTTGGGTTATAAAGTAGTAGCATGCTATATTTATCGATGTTTTCATATCATTCATTTTTCCGCCCTTTGTGAGTACCCTCCTCCGACACTTCTGCCGATATTGGCACTAAAAGTTTTTACGTCACCAGTAGATGTGTATCGTCCAGACGTTCCAGTTGCCCTTTATGACTACCCTCTTCGTTTTCAAGATATTCGCTTTTCAATTCATTTTGCCTTTGTGCTTTGTACTCTCCCCCCAACAAACCGTTTTCGAGATATTTTTGCGTTTAACGTTTTGACATCACCAATGAAGAATCTGAGACCAATTTGGTGGCCGTCTGGCACACCCTCAAAATATAGTCCACCTATTGCAAAAAGCGAGAGTACAGACAGACAGACCTGCAGACAGACCGACATCATCGAGATTTTGTTTGATTCGCTTTCGGAACGTGTAAAAGTGGAGGATCATTTTTTACCCCAATGCAATACCTCCCTTACTAACGTACGGTTTGTAAAAATTGTCAATTTCAGAATTATAATAGGTACCTATATATTTTCTTACAAAAGTTGCTTTATAATTATTGTTAAATAATCTTCCGTTTCCGCAATAAGCATACGAGGTCAGGTAAAAAAGTTATCGGACCTAACTCCATATATTTTAATGGGACACTCTGCAATCCAATAATACAAAGAACACAAGAAATATTTTGAAGAAAGATTCAAGTGATTGAAAAGAATTCAAGAACGATTAAAAAAATTAAGAAAATGATTTAAAACTTTTGAATTTTAATAAACCTTTTTGTAGCCTTTTTGGATCATATTAATTTTTTTTAATTATTTTAATATTTTTGGAAAAAGAATTTAATATGCTACCTTTTGAGCCTAAAATATACAGGGCCTCCATTTAAAAACTGAAGTTAGGTCTTTCAACTTTTTTAACTGACCTCGTACGCTCATTTTGAAAGAAACTTTTGTAATAAACATTTTTCTTTGTCTCTTTTAACTAAGAAAATGTTAGTTATTCTTGAATCGACATTTTTTTGATTTTTCCTCGTATCTCTTAAGCGAGCCGTATGGCGCCGTGAAGTTAAAGCTCGAGTGCAGTACTAAGGGTCCCTGGTTCGAGTTTGGGTTGGGACATGAGCACTGAGCAGCCTTGGTTGAAACCCCGCCTACTTAAGTTTAAACCAAAAGGAGTAAGTCATTTTTTAAACTCGAAACCTACGAGGAAAATGTCAATTTCTAGTGTACTTACTACTTTCGATTATACACGCGAGAAAATTCATTAATATTAATTCGACTTCGAAGGAGAAGGAGGATGAGCTATGCAAAAATTTTGAATCCCAAACGACGTTGTAGTATTGACAAATCTGGGTGTTTAAGAAAGTTTGATATTTTATCCGCGTATAGTGGAAGAAAAATTGTCTTACAAAACAAAGGTGCGCAAATTAAGTGTTGCAGAATAGATTTTGTATTGTCTTCAACAAATTACATTAATTGAAACCAAAGGAACAGTGTTGTTTCTCAATATAACGTAAAATACTTAGAGAAGATGCTCTGTGTCCATTTGCACACATACTGCACATCTTGCTTGAAAGGAAAGCTCTTATTCGTTGAAACAAAAATCTATCTCTGAAACACTTATGCGGATTTATACACTTTCTGTTTCTTTTCATGAATACTATTATACGCAGATAAAATGTCCGACCTATTTTTAAACACCCTGTGTATTTGTCGACTTCCAGGCGACGGAGCTCTATTCGGAATTGGTCCACGTTAGGAGCGTACGGTTCTCAAACTTTTCTTTATGCATCGCGGGTGTCGAAAGGGTGCAACCCTGTTGTTAATTAATTGGTTGTTTATCGATTTTTAAGTAAAAATGTTTAAAAAGTTTTTTAGTTTGTTGAATATTTTGGGAATTTGCTAATCTAAAAAAATCTTTTGTGGAACACACGGTACATAGGATAAAAACAATATTGCTTCTGATTTAATCAGTTCTTAAAAGAAAAACAAACACTTTTCTTTAAACGGAAAAAGTCACGCAGCACATTTAATGAGATGATACACCACGTTTTCACTGGAAAGTACATTGAAACTGATTCATTCGTTACTAGTGGGCGAAAGATTCAGATCCACCGTCATGGATAGTGTGGCATGTAAAATTCCAATACTTCCTTCCATTAATGACAAATCGTTGTTTCAGATCACAATTGTATGGTATTTCGTTTAACATTATTCCAGTACTATCGTAAATTAAGTAGTACCATCGATACAGATGCATATTCAAGCGCTGATGGTACAGATACCACGGATACTACAGACTTTACCGATACTACCGTGTCGAACACTACTTCGACTCCCTTTTCGCCGTAGAAAGGTTGACTTCGATATGCTCTATGATTTATTTGGTCTGTCTGGGTTGGCAAACGTCATTATTATTATATTATTGGAGTCTATTCTATGAAATGACTTGTTTTACACTAAAATTGGCGTCCATTCATTTTAAAATATGTGAGCAAACCACTTCCTCGTCTACTTAAACTAAGAAAACTATTAAACTGTTCCTATTTTAAACACTGCATCCTTATTACGCACTGTTAGAGGCTTGCTTTCCACCACAGCCGAATACAACTCGTTGAGCACCATCAGTTTTGAGCTTGGTTCCGGAAACGCATATGCGAGAAAAAACGAGACCATTAGAACCATTTGCAATTTAATGGATAAAATGAACCCAATTGATTTGTAGAGCGCCATAATTCGATTTGACGTTTGTTCGCTTATCCACCGCACGTTATATCTGGCCTTCGCGTAAGAACTTACCCACTTAACTACCTCTCGATTATCTACATAGAATTAATTAATTTGGGAAACATACGCCGCTATCTTCTACATGTTATTTGAATTAAAACTGACCCGTTTATCACTAATTAGTTTACAATTAATTTTATCTTTGACTAATTACCATATCTCTCTCTCATTTGTTATGTTGCTCACAGCTAAATGATGCAACCTGTAGTCTTTGTTTCTATTAAAAGCTTTGCATTGACGTACCCTTTTTTTCTGTTTCTAACTTTTTAGTTATTCGGAACTTTTCCGTTGTTCCAAATTTAAACATTTTTGTAAACATTGCTTTTCTAACGTTCTAGGAAACTTCATCATTCGCTACACCCCATTTTCCACTCCAGACTCCTTCGCCCTCAAAATTTTGTGTCCGTTTCCGTTTTTAGCGCATTTCCACAAAAATAAAAAAAATGCGCTATTGTGGCCACTTTGTCCGTCCGTCCGTCCGCTCGTTTTGCGACGCTACTAGTTCTTTATCTTAAGAGCTACTGTTCTACTTTTCTACTTTTTTCGCTATTTGGTTCGTTATGGTGTCGAGTCTTGTACCAAGGAAGGAATTTTTTCTGTACCGCTTACAAAAAAAGTTATTGTAAAAAAAACAAAAAACCGTTTTTTACATGTTCCATAATTTTACACTTTTGCCGTTTATTAACGATCCTAGAGATCGTTTATAATTTTGCATTGCTATCTGTCGCCTGCCGGTTGGTCTGTCCTTTGTCTGTCTGTCCATCTATCTGTCCGTGTGAACGATAACTTTGTTTAGAAATGTTCGATCGCTTTTACATCTCCGTTAGTTATGAACTGAATTGCATGAAATTCAATATGGGCATAGCTTTAGCCATATAATACGCAATGCCAAAAGTTGAATCGAATCGATTCAAAATTCACAGTGCCCTTTTCGCATCTCGACCATTTTTAAACCGAATTGCAAACTTTTTTACTTATAAAAGTATTTGAATGAAATTTGATACATAGGCACTTGGAATAAAGGAAAATCAAACGCCAATTTCAAAATTTGGTTTTGCGCATGCGCAGTGCCAACTTTTTTATTTATGGAAGAATTTAAATGGAACATTTAAGTGAAATTTGATACTTAGGCGCTTGGAACAAAGGAAAATCTAACATTAGTTTTAAAATTTAGGTTTGCGCATGCGCAGTTCCAACTTTCTTATTTAGAAAAGCATTGAAATGAAATTCTTCTCATAAACTGAAATTGAAGTAGCACGTCAACAATGGATTGCCCATGTGCAACGCTATCTTTCATATTTGTGGCCGGATTTTTACGATTTTAACAGAAGTTGCATCTTACAAATGGGAAATGAATGCAAGTGGAAATGCGCTTTATGTAAATCGTTTACGATTACTTTTTAACTTGTTACTTCTTTGTCACTTGAACTCCCTGGCTATATTTTCTCCTTTTTTTATTTTTTAAATAAATACTTTGTATCGTAATGTCATTTTATGTTCTTTGTTGTTGGTTTACTTAGTAGTGAAAAATTATGCCAACCATTACGTATACGTAAAAGGTACACATTTTCACAAGCACCCCAGTTCGAAGAGTTAAATTCTCATAAGGCCACTTATAATGTAGAACATTACCTTTGCCAAAACTGGTTCATTGACAGTAGCCTGTATAAGCTCCAACCCTTTAGCATCTAAACTTATTTAAATTTTTGCTTAAAGTATGAACAGTTTGAGAAAATCCATTGATCATCACCATCTCTCTCTGGAAAATTTAAGTAGGATCATGAAAGTAAGTCTGCAATAAACAAATATTTTCCTGGCAAGTAATTTAACACTAATTCATATTTAAGTAATTTTACTGTCATTCTTTGCAAACACGATGAGGCGATAACTCCAATTTTTCTATTCATTAGAGTTATCAAAGATTTATGATCTGTGTCTACTTTCCGCCATGTATTTTTATTTTGTCGTTAAGATTATGTGCTGCTAAAATATTGTTGTTCTTTTCCTCTGCTTTCGTTATGTTTCTAGTTACTAAGTTATATGCGTGGGTTTTTGCAAACCTGTTTCCTAGTTTTCGTTGCAAATGCTACAAAGGTTTTTTTGAAACAGTCTTAAACAAAATCTAAAATAATCATTCCCTTGTTTTCTTCTTTTGGTGGATTTTTCTTGTCCAAGCTACTTAGAAATGTTCTCATTCACCGTTTACTGTGAATAAAAGGGCTATGTTTTTTGGATTCAAAAATTTTTGTTTGTGATTATAACGCCTAACCATTCAAAATGGGTGCACTATAACCTACCTTGCCGGAGTTTATCCTCAATGACCCTCCACAAATACACTTCCCTTACCGCTTCTAGTGATTCATATTCTAAGATTGGCTAAAATGTTGATAAAATCCTAAGGATTCACTCAGGTTGTTACAGAAAACTAGGACCTTTCCGAAGACTGTCATGATAGCATTCATTAATATACAATCAAACCTAATTAACCTAATCCATTCGTTCCAGTTTGTTTTGTATGCGTTAGACAAATGACCACTGCATCAGCTAATTCATATCCAATTTAGATATAGGCTCGTTGCGGTAGGTATATAAACCTTTAATTCCAATACGTACGCTATACCACGTTCAACTTACCAAATCACGATGTTCTTCAAATTGGTAAGTGAAAATGTTTTCAATGAGAGTTTCCAAAATTACGTTTTAGCTTATTTCTCTTGTGCTCGCCGCTTTTGTTGCCGCCGCACCGGTTGCAGATCCCGGCCTTATCCTCATCGATAATAGTCCCGTTGTGATGGAAAGTGTCCCAGTCTTGTTGGATACGATGATGGTACCTAGCATTGTGTACGTCTAATTTTCCTCTGCAATTTCTAGTAGTAGATTTATAAGTAAGTCAAGCAAGGCATCATTACCAATGTAACAAATTTTGAGGGGAAATTTACATTAAATATAAGTGTGGATTGCATTTATGTAGGGTGTAGTATACTAAAAATGACAATTAGGGAGTTTAAAAATAGTAACGGGAAAAGATTCTACAAGATGACAACGTTTTTTTTAATTTCATAGTTAATGATCAATATAATCGATAACTGTATAAAAAATAAACCACTTGCTTACATTGTAAAAATCAAATATACATTGAAACGGGAGCGGTGCTCGTGGACCTTGATTGTTTTAACACCCTCTTTCCAATACACGAGTTTTCCTTTTTCATAATCCTTTTCCACGCACCTGTAAACCTCCCCTCTCGGGGCAAACATGAACAAAATTGGGTGTACACACACACACATTCAGAAAAATTCATAGACGTTTTTAGAATTTAGAAAAACCAAGCCAAGGTTGCTCTCAATGCAGCCTAGATTGTTTTGAAAAGGTTTCTAAATGAAATAAAAGCACCTTAAAAGCTTAGCCAGTGGTTAAAAACGCAGAATAGGGCCTGAAACAGAGATTAAGACAACAAAGCCATTAAGAGCTGTGTTAAATACAAACCTGATGACTCTTTATCCCAGCTTAAGTGCCTTTCATTCTATACAAAGGGCGTAAATATCTTTGGCAAAGGCCTGGAAAGTTCTGTAAATAGTCTAAGTTCTGGATAGAAAGAATGTTGGAAATAATATGTGGCATGCTTCGTAGGACCTATCGCTGGTAAAGCGGCATGAAGATTGCTATAATGTCTTGCTCTTTTACGTTCACACTGCCCGGGTAAATCTATAGCTTTCTAGAGCAACCAAGAGTTCAAAGAGTTACCTTCCTTTTTTACCAAAAATCGACTGCACCAAAATTTCTCGGGAAAACACTTTTTCTTATTAACTTTGGTGCGTAGAATCCAAAACAATTCGTACTTTTTCGATCAGACTTCTCAATCAAAAGTTATAGACAAGAAACCAATTTCGATATAAAATTCAAATGGCTGTAACTTTTGAACTAGTAGCCCAATCTTGGAACTGTTTGAAATTACGGATTCTACAGGCCACATTCTATGAGATAATTTTTTTCCGGGTCGATCCGAGACAATTTTTTCTTCGGGCCTCAAAAAAAGGCAGGTTGTAACCTTCCTTTTTTACCAAAAATCGACTGCACCAAAATTTCTCTGGAAAACACTTTTTCTTATTAATTTTCGTGCGTAGAATCCAAAACAATTCGTACTTTTTCGATCGGACCTCTCAATCAAAGGTTATAGACTAGAAATCAGTTTTGAAAGAAAATTCAAATGGCTGTAACTTTTGAACTAGTAGCCCAATCTTGGAACTGTTGGAAATTATGGATTCTACAGTCCTAATAGATTGGACAAAAGTTTCTGACGTTTTCAGCAGGACTAAATTTAGACAGAAAACCTGGCATAAAACTGAAGTAACTGACCAAAAATTAGACAAATAAATTAATTTGTTGCACTTTATTAAGCTATAGATTAATCATGAGACGTTCACATGCAGAAGTTCATTACCGCATAATCATTCTCATTCCTGAAAACTTCTTCATCACGAACCCTAACGCGCTATAGGTATAATTTATTAAGCGGCAGAGCAAAGCGATGAATGCTTTATAGGGGAGTTGATGGTGTCCGTATGTCCGTCTGTTCGTGAACACGATAACTGTCAAACGCTTGGACCGATTTGGTTCAAACTTTGCACAGTACCACATGTAACAAGCCAATTGAAAATGGGTCAAATCCAATGACTCCGTGGGGTCGCACCGAGGTGCTCTGCCGCTTTTTTAAATGCTCTTTATGGGTTTATTTTCGTCTACTCTTAGTAGTTCTAGTGTTTCAGCTCGATTTTAAGACTACGAAGCACTTTCGTGGTTATTCTTACTCATTAATATTTTTGGATTCTCAACAAGGTCTGATCATGAACAAAATCCCTCTCTGTAATGATACCAACTTTAAATTGTCCTTGTTATGCATTTGGGAATAACTGTAGTAACATTGTATTACATGCTACGTAAGTACACATAATGTAAGTGCCATGCATAATAACATTCAAGTATACAGGGTGCCCATTATGTATGGAATATAGTAATATCTGGGTAAATATTGACTGTATACAAAACTTTCAATATGAAAGTTGTTTAGCATTTTATTTCCCATAATAAGGCAGCATTCCATTGTTTTTATTTCAGAAAACAAATGAATAACGAAAAACAATTGAATTTGTTTAAATAGCAATGCACACTTTCATTAGGCTCATTTGACAGAGATTTTTTTTCTCTTTTTAAGGACGTACCACGTTAGCATCCGTGTAGAAAAAATTTTTACTTCAAGCCTTTTGTGGTAGTTAATGGTGAACATTTTGCGATGAAAGCCATTTTTAAGGTTTAATAAAAAACGTACACGTTCAATTGTTTTATTTTGATGTAGGATATCTCGATTAATGTTATTGATCAAATTATAATAAATTTTTTTGAAACATGTTTTTGAATAAGGGTACTAACAAGTTATATCATCGAAAAGAGAAAAAAATCACTATCAAATGAGCCTAATGAAAAGGTGCACTGCCATTTAAAAAAATTCAATTGTTTTTCGTTAGTCATTTGTTTTCAGAAATAAAAACAACTGAACGCTGCCTTATTATGAGAAATAAAATGTTTAACAACTTTCATAGAAAAATGTTGTATACATTCGATATTTACCGATATATATATACGAAATTCCATACATAATGGGCACCCGGTATAATCATACCTTCACCTACGGTCGAATGACGTTCTCACTTATCAAAGATTGTTTTATACGAGATTGATTAATACATAATGGTGTTCCTGAGGGCTTGGCCAAAGTTTTTCCCATCGATCATTTTCTTCCTCCTTTTTTCATGTGACTTTATTACGTTCTAAATTAATAACCGTGGTTTTAGATACTAAATTTGAATGATTCTCGGCCTCTATTACTTAACTGTCAAGTTCTAGGCTGCTCCTTTCATTACTAGTCTGAAAAAAGCAATACTTCATCAAGTACCTAATTTCATTTTATTTAGGCATAACTCGTGGATCATTTTTGTCCATTTTGCGAACTGTCTATCTATGCTAATAAGGAGAATCTATGTATTTAACTTGATACAACCTGTATACCATTAAATCGTTTTACTTGGGCCAACCAACCCAAATGTCAATGAGAATGTTAGTTGTACTATGAGTTTTCCTTAAGGTTTTAATCACCCCAGCATCGAGGGAAGAACAGGATTTCAATGAAACTGCTACAAAAGCAGTGATGAAAACACAGCTTGTAACAGTGGTGCCTGAAACCGCTTCTTTTATTTTAAAAGACGAAAGTTGGGGTCATTTAAAGCGCTTTTAAGCGATTTTCCAACTTATCGTTCATACTTAAATTCAAAATAAATTGAACAGTCTGGATTAAGACACCCTTTTGCTTAAGAGTTATGGTAGGTATTAAACAGTTTAATCAAGCAGTAATATTAAGAAACATACATTATAAAAACGTTACAAAATTATTAATTAACAGCGGCGCGATCTTGCAAATTAGGTATGGCCATTGGCACAGCTTAAATCAGGACAACGGATGGTGACCAGAACGTATCCATCCAGGTAAGCGGTTGTTCGACGACCACCGATTTAAAGACGGGTTGCTCGATCAGTATGGTTTCGGGATTGGGAGCTGGAGCGGCAAACACAACCGCAAAGATGGCGACGAATACAAACTGAAAAATCACATATTTATGACTAAAAAACCATCAGTTACAAACTTACCAGTTTGAAGAACATCTTGGAGAGTACAGCGACTTTGTATGCTTAGGCTTCTACGGCGACCGGTTTATATACTCGCTGAAGGTTTGATAACAGCAGTGGGATAACGTAATTGCCTATTTAATGAACATTAAGTCATATTATTAGTCATGAGTTTTATTCTGACTTTCGAATATGGACTGAGGGGGCCTTACTGCATTTCTCAAGACATCCCTTCTGCAACGGTGCTCTGCATACTTTTTTATGTTACCTACACTTTGCTATGAAACTTGCAAGATTCCCTAAGATTTTATAGTGCAATCTCCTAGTTTTCAATCGCTTAACATTTTGAGAATGAATTCGATGGCATACGAGGGGTCGTTTTTATATTCCGGGACTAGGCATGAAAGACATCTTTAATCCAGGATAAAAATATATGGTTATGGGTGCGTAATGCGCTCCCGTTACCGTACTACCCTTATTCATATAATCAATTAGTAAAATTCCCAAAGAGTCCCAAAAAATGGTTGCCATTATTTTTTCTGCAGAAGGGGCGACTTTAAACTTCTTGAGAGAACTGGGCATCGACTCTTGTTTCGACTCACAATCATATTGATGAACCCAGGTTTTATCTCCAGTGACAAGTCGACGATAATTAGATCTGGTTCATCTCCACGCGGAGACGCATTTGGAATGGCGAAACCATTCGCGGAATCCATCTTGCACTATCCTCGTGTACAATTCCGAAAACCGTCGTTTCTGAAACTCGTGATGAAGTTGCTAATTGCCTTGCATCCTCCAGTACCAAACAGCGCCTGGTCTTTTCAGCAACATTTGAAGCGATCTCGTCAGTAGGGCGCCCTAGACGGGAATCATCATCCATTGATCCTCCACCATGGTTAAACAATTTTGATCACTCGCAAATAGTTGACTTAGAATCATCCCCGTATACAGCCAACATTTCTTCAAGAATAATTTTTGGAAGTTTTCCTTGTTTTGTAAGGAATTTTATAATAGCCCGGTACGATTAAAAACAGCATAAAGAAAAGTTGCACCAAAATTCAAAACAGCCCATTGCGGGAATATAAAAACGACCCCTCGTTACATCTTGAGAAAAACGTTGAAATAGGGTTGTGTTAAAGGGCCTTTTCGCAGCTAACTTGGTAACATAAATAACTCGTCTCGCCCAATAGCATTACATTAAGGCACTCCTTACAAGATTAGTTGTACCTTTAGCCGTTTAAATGGTTGTAAGAACGAAAAGGGGTTGGAAACCTTCTCAATATCGTTATAGATCGATGAAGAAACAATACCCTTTCTTAAGGGTTGATGCGAAAATGAGAAGGGTTGGACAAAATTATCAATTGCTCATTGACTTATTGCAATTGTGCATAGGAGTTGTCCAAATACCTACGTAAAACGATTAACGAAAATGTTAACTGATAACTGATTGAATGAAAATACCCAATAATCAACTGAAGAATATCTACGATTATTTACAATCTTAATTGATATTAAATAGGGTCACACCATTACGTTATCCCACGTTAATATTGTTTGAACAGGTATATAAACTGACTTTTCCGTTCAACTTCACAAACCACACGTCCAAGATGTACTTCAAACTGGTAAGTCCTTGTTACCATCGAAATCGGCATTTAGTAAACTTGTGACTTTCAGTTGGCACTCTTCGCACTCTTCGCTTTGGCGTTTGCCGCTCCAGCACCAAACCCCGATACCATATTTATTGAACAGCCGGCACTGAGATCGGTCGTCGTCGAACAACCACTAACTCTGATGGACACTTTTTGGTCACCGACTGTTTTCTTAATTTAACCTGCAGCTGTATCCGTACCAAATTTGTAACCGCAGTCTAATGTAATACATTTTTATTATTTGCATTGTTTTGTTATGCTATATCATCGAAAATTGTCCCTCAGTGTCTTTTAGTATTCTCAAACTCAAACGATAGGTCAAAGGATATACAACCTTGAGGAAAAACCACGGTTGGGTTTGAGTTTACGTAAAACAAGCAAAAGGGTTAATTCCTCTTTGAGGATCGTAATTTGACACTCTCATTTTTCGCAACTACAAAGCAGCAAAGTTACCGAAATTAATTGTATTGGTGGATCCATCATTATTTGGGATGTTATTATTCAAATTATTTATATTTTTTTGGGAAAGACAGGCACGAAAATTTTATTACCAACATTAAATTTTTTCGTTCGTATTTCTGGATCTATGCCACCATCTTCCACCTCTCTTCAGGTGTCGTTTACTTCACTTTTGTGTCTGCTTCATACTGCCATTCACGACGGCTGGTTTTCTTGTACAGTAAATTGGGAATGTATCATCTTTTACCCCAAATCGTTATGAAACCTTAATTTTCCTGCCTACTTTATGTAAGGAAATTTTAGTTTCCACGACAGAGGCAGCCCAGACTACTTTTCCTGCCGCCTGTCACTTTACCGGCTGCACCTGTCACATTGCTAAATGACTCCTGTCAACACTGACAGATTGACGTTAATCAAAAATTCTATATGAAAATTGAAATTTATATTAAAATACGATTTCGTGTAAAATTTAATACAAAACTCGTCAGTAAAATGACATTGCTTGACTCGAAAATTAAAGTACTCAGACTCTGCCTCGCACTTCAATATTTCCTCGCCAGTAATGTGCTATTTTCTTGACTGTTATGTAAATAAGTATAATGATTGGTTAGCGTTTGACGTAAAATCCTCTCAGTATCCCAACTTAAATCTCATAATTTATTTCTTGTCAAATTAAGAAGGATCGTCATAAGATGAAGCTGTGATTAAATTTGAGGAAAAAAACAATTTGTCCACGTTTCCATTTCCTACTGTACCATGTGTCCCATTTTGGTTGAAACTGCAGTGTATATCAGCTGTTTTTAAAGAGGGAAACTTGCGGGTTTTGCGATCCTGTGCCATTTTTTTTTAACTTTTAATACCATAAACAAAATCAATTTAGCTATTTATGTTTATTTCTGAGATACAGACGGAAAGTTTGACTCTTTGGAACGTTATCATATCTTACTGCTCATGTAATATAGAAAAAATGATGAAAACTGAATATTTTAGATATTTTTACGTAGAATCCAGTTGCGTAGTAAAAAAAAATGTGTGGAGCACCGTTTCTGAAATTTGACCCAAAGTTGGTATTTTTAAATGCAACACCCTGTATATTAATAACGTCAATTGCATTCTTTTTTCTCATTACATTGATATATCAGAACCTCTACCTTTTTTATGCGATTGATCAAGGTATCATATTTTTTAAAACTTTGAAATGGCATGCTTGACCGTCAGCGATTTTAATTGATTGATCTTAGTTAGCACGGATACAAAAAACAAAACAAAATCTCCAAATGAAACCGAAGGGAATCACCTCGTCCTTTGGACAAAAGGCGCAGAGGAAGCTACCGAGGAATGCAAGGCTTAACTAGGCAAAAATCGAAGAAATATAATCGATGAACCAATAATGAATCCAAAGTCGCCACAAATTGAAGAAGCTGATATAGAGTGCAAGTTGGATAAAATCAAGGCGGCAATACTAAAATCAGCTGAAGAGAAAGGAATAAGATCAAAGACGCCTAGGATAAATCAGGAAATGATAGCAAAGATGGAAGAGAGAAGAAGGTACAAAAACATCAACATCGAAGGAGGAAGAAACTATACGGAAAAAAGAAATTGATGAACCTAGGAAAAAGTGGTGGGAAAATCAATATAATAAAACAGAAAAGTTAGGAAAGCTCGATATTATTAACATCAGGATTAAATAGGTTACCTAGGAGTCCAGAGCTGGTTGTAACAATGATCTGGAAGACAAGAACGGAAAAATTAAAACAAATGAAAGCCAAGGAAACTAGAAGTGGAAACAGAAGGGAATAGATGGAAGGAATGAAGGAATTAACATCTCTATCTAATGATGTGTATGAATCGGAGAAATGGCCTGAAGTTTTCCTTGATGATACATCTGTCTAAAAAGAAATGGAACAAAGAAATCTGGTAGGACAGACAGCGAGTTGATAGTGAGTTGAGAGTGTTGAATAGAATCATCGAGAGGATAATGGAAGAAAATATGGCCGAAGAACAGAAGGATGGGAACAAGAGATGTGAAAGGACATGGAAAGTAGTATACTAGCTGTGACCTCATCGTGGCATATTTAAGATCATGTACTCAATTTGTGCACTAAATAAATAAATGATAAATGTATAAACTTTCAACAGACACCCTGTACTCTGACTTTTATATTTTCAGGTTTAAACAAAAAGTATGAGATAGAGATATGAAGTTGCTACCTATTATTATGTAACATTTACCTTCACAGAAACAGTTTACAAATTTACGTTCAATGATCAAGTGGTTTTGGGTATTATTTAATTATATTTGGTCTTAGAAATTATGTAGAATCATTCAATGAGTTGCATCATCTTAATATACGTAATAGTTTGGATAAACTACGTGCGGGGAATGTAGGACGCTGTAGGGCACCAGAGGTACCACCGCCGAGTGATGTGAAGTTACGATGGGTACAACGGGGCTGATCAAGGCTACATCCGGCTTGGCTTCTGGTTCAGGAGCCGGCGCGGCCAAAGCAAAGGCAAACAGTGCAACGAAAACTAACTGAAAAGTAATAATTAGCGAAAATCATACATACAGTTCGGGAACACTTACCGATTTGAACATCTTGATGTCGGTTTCTTTACCACAAAGAAAAGAGGCACGCTGCGCTTATATACAAGAGAAGCTTAACAAAAACCTCACCCAATAAATCTTTGCAAAGTGTTAGTTTGTGTCATTTTGGTATTTTGCATCGATATGTGGTGGGTATCGCCATTGGAACCCACCGGCCTTCGTATGTCATAATCCCACCAACGGTAGCAAAACTGTCAGAGTTGATTTGCGATGTTTTTAACATTTTTTTTTCAATAATTAGGTAATAGCTATTCATATTTTACAAGTGGTGTAAATATTAATAATAATTAATGGAAATTGTGAATGATTTTTCTTTTTTTTTTGTAAATTCCTAATTGGTGACCTTGCATTATTTTAAGCAAATGAAGTAATGGATCTGCAGAACGGATTTTCGATCTCTAGGAAAAGAAAAGTATAATTCATAGATTCGCACTTCAAGTTGCTTGAATATAACCATCATAAGTACTTATATCATTGAGAGTTGAGACGCATTTCTAAGACAAAATATGCTTACGCCAGCATAATTCATATACTAGCACAAAAACTGGATTTTACTTAGATGAATCTGATTGTTTGGAATAAGTTTCAACTTCAGTTATGGTTTCTCAATAGTAAAAATTTGTAGTTCGATTCCGGTTGTATTTTTTTTTTATTTTTCTATTAGTTCTTATAGAATAAAAAGACGCAAAATGCATGTCATTTACTTTATGTCAACGAATATTCATTTTTAATTCTTCTGTTAGAATTACATTAGTTTTACACCGAATGCTCGTATTTTTCCTTTTGGTCTAAAAATGATTTATTCTCATAAATTTGAAAATACTTACGGGGAAACAATTCGAAACGCTACACAAAAGTTTTAAAATGTGCAAATACAAGTTTCTACCGGAAAAGTGTTATTCCAAATTCTTTGTGTATGGCTTCATCTCCAAAGAGTGAAGTCCCACACTTTTATTACAAAAATTCAGGATCTTTAACTTGTCTATCGAAAAGGTAAAAGACGCTTTTTGATTAAGATCATTGGTTTTTAAGGGTTTTACGTATGCCCAAGCAACATAGTTCCGTACGTAAAAAGCGTTTGTATAATAGACTAAAACACTACGTATAAAAAACGTAATTATATACTGGTATATAGTACACATAAATGTCCGGGGGATATATTATGCGTTTATTATTCCCATTGATATTCGACTTATATGTGTTTACTGAATACGTTTAAATTTTGCAATATATGGACTTGGTAGATTGTATGTATGATGTATATTTAGTCAAATCAAAAAGTCTGATTTTTATAAGCACATAATAATTACAAAGTCCATCATGAACATATTCAGGGTCTATTTTCTTCATTACCTATTTGTAAACTTGGGTTCTTGCTGCCTTCGCATCGGCATGCTAGATTTCAAAAATTTTGTAAATGTTGATTCTCGAATTTCTCCATTTTGTTTGTATATCAACTATATTTTATGATGTCATACAGAAAATTGATTACTCTTTTTAAATATCGTAAAAAACATAGGCATTGCATTTGAAAAACAAAAGTTGCAAAGATTTCCGGTTAAACCGGAAGTGGTGCCGTTTGAATATGCGAACAGATAGATCGTACTGTCACAAAAAAATTATATTTGTCAATTTTATCCTTTCTCGCCAAATGAAAGAGATATCTCCTCTTATTTCGAACGCACTGTATACGTTTTTCAGGTTAATACTAGAAAACGTTTATTTATCTACTTATTTTCAACATTTTTTATACCAATTTCGTTAGATTATCACATAAATAATATATAATATAATATTTTGTTACTTAGAATATGCCTAATTTTTATTAGTGGAGGACCAATATTCCAGCCAGTAAATCAAAGTGGTGATATATACGTTTATCAAATTATTGCTAAAAGAACGTTTATTTATATACATATTATCAAGATATAGAACATGAACTCTATGATTTATATGCGTGAATAAAAATCTGATTATTAAAAGAGACATGAAGGATCTCCCATAATTTCAAAGTTTCCAAAATCAATTTTCAGGTCTTTAATAGAAAATTAAAAGAGCTTGTCGATGAGAATAGAACCCTTTTGCTTGAACAGCTTCAATCCCCTAAGCGTTTACTCGCATTGATCAATCCCCTCAATTTTATTCTCCCTCCAACATATATTCCTATAGAACTTCCTCCATTTCTATTTTTTCTAAAAATGGACTTCAGAACACAAAATTTAGTAATTGCAATATTGCCAATTGCACCATACCTACCGAAAGAACTGTTGCCCCACTGAAATGACTGGACTCTTGTCATCAATCCCATTTAGTGTTTCGTATTGTACAACTTTTTTACTTTCGCCATTTTTTTTTGCGAACCAGACGACTTTGATCAGCTCCCGAAATAGGTACAAACTCGTGACGTCCGCCCGTTGAATCAAATTACGGAACGGCGCTTTTAATTAAATTTTTCCGCTTCTAAAGAAAATTAACTGTATATAAGCGTTATGAAAACACCAATCAATCGCTCAAGGTTTCCGATATCAATTGTAATCGTTTTGTAATTGACTAAAGCACGTGTAAAATAAATTAGGCGCGGTTATTTTGTTGTGGATAATAATAATAAGGTGGAGGTACATCAAGGACTCGATCTTAATAATCGCCTCGAAAGAAATCAAGTGCAAGGTTAACGCGGGGAATTAATTGCTCTTTTAACCGGTTCGAGTGAGATTTTTTTTCCTTCTTTGACGTGTGCAAGTCGGTCAGCCTTTAAACTTTTAGTGCTTTTTTTGTGTTTGTTTTAACTAACCGAAACCGTTAACGCTAATTTTCATCAAACGAAACGGATTTTAATTTCCTAATTGTTATCGCGTTTTGCAATATATTAAAACCCATTTCAGTTTAATTTAAGTTAATATGATTAGACATAGTGAACAATCGAAATGTTCATAATGACCTAAACTGGTTGAAATATGGGTCATCGTTTTTTTTTAAATGGTAGTGTTTCCAACTGGTCTCTTTACTGGTTTAAATCGCGGCGTATCAAAAACTTTGTGGGGTTGATTGATTTCACTAGCAATTCCATACAGATCACAATCAAAGATTCACCCTTTCACTATAGTCCTTATCGAAACACGAATTCTTTTAGAAAAATTGTTGGTGTCCGGGCAAAACGGCGTTTACCTACCCGTGTAGGGACGGGAAAGAATAACCCTACTGCAGAGACACTGCATGTCGTAAAAGGCGACTAATCAACGGAGAGTCAGGCAACGCCTAATTTAGGACAATTGAAATTGTAGCAATTGCTTTAACTTTTGGAGAAACTTGTAAAAGTTTTGTTTTCTGAACATTCGGATGCCCTTTTGTAAGTTTGCTTTTCGAATACCTCCTTGTAAAAAGACCTAGGTATGTGAATTTGACCCCCTCAATTTTTTGAAGCAAGAAATTTCGTTTTTGAAATGGGTTACGCATTGTATGCGCTCGCTTGTACCCTATGGCAAACCCCATACCATTGTTTTCATCCGTTTTCCAGTTATCCAGAATGCAAAATTCTATACTGTTCCTCCAGTGCATACAGTTCAGGCTAGGAATTTCATTTTTATGTTCAGTTTCGGTCCCAAAGGAAAATTATTTTGATTTTGGCATTTCTTAATAATTTCTTGCTATGTGAAAATATTATTTACGAGATTATTTATAAATGACCATTAGACAAAAACGTCACATTTAATAACTGGGAGAACAGTACGAAGTGTTGTATTTGGAATTGCGACAAACTTTCGCCGGAAGCTCACTTTCGGTTCTCCTTTATACACAAAAGATAAACAATATACTGATAATAATGAAATTTACCCAAAATCGTCATGAGACCTTCATTTTCATGCCTACTTTATGTCAGGAAACTTTAGTTTCCATGACGGAGGCAAACCAGACTCAAGGTTGTTTTATTAGAAAGGTTGTCTGGTAACTCTAAACCAATAGAATGCTTGCATTTTGAAGGCGGGAAAACGTCATCCAGAATTCACATTTAAAATTGCTCATAGGTTACAATGCTAATAAAAGGGGTAAACAATTTAGTTTTTGCAGTATATTTTTGGATTTATATGGGTATATGTATATAAGGGTGGATCTTATATTGGAAATCTTGGAAGTTTATCGACTTCCACCTTTGAAAGTAATCAAAATATTGCAAAAATCAGTGTGGTGCGTAAGCTGTTTTACATTGCACGAGGACTTGTGAAAATGTAATCAAATTAATTTTAGAGGTGAAAATGGATAAAATTCCGCGTTCTACAAAATAGGAACCACCCCTATGTACCAATACCTAGCCTTTGGGAATTAAAACTCTAAACATTCTTTAGCGGATGACGCCAAATAAAATGCTGTTGCGTTTTATGGAAAATGTATATTTATAGTATGTACAAAATGGTAACCGAGGTGCACACGGCGAGCTCTGTCGTTGGGGTGAGCCCAGATGCAAGTCTTCTGACTGATGGAGTGTGGCGCGAGGTCGAGCTGGCAAGGCGACCTGGTTCTGCAGGTGGAGAGCTTTTTGTTTTTTGAAGTGCAGTCGAAGCAGAAATTGCGTTGCACTTTGCAGAGTTCGTGGCTCTGCTTTTAAACGTTTGCGGCCAGGGACGCTACGCTTTCATCGGTTGGCCGTTTTGACCAATGAGGGCGCAGCACATTTTAGTTTGCTGCCGGATGTGAAACATTTTCTTACCCATTCTTTAAGAACGGTGGGGTCTTTGGGAAACGTAAAAACCGAGATTTTATTTACACCAGGATGAGGAATTTTAGTGTTACCGCCACTCATCTAAAATGAACTAACCTTTCAATCACGGCTATGAAAACCCACAAAATTCACAAACTAAATGTCTTTATATTGCACCAAACAGGTATCTACAGCTAAAATATGTCCTTATGCACTTCTAAATTCAATAAATTTTAAACAAATAAACTATAACTCAAGAAAAATAAGCACCCGCCCGACTACAAACAACGTTGAACGTCAATGTCAGAATTCTCGATGACGTATACATTCCGTCCCTCCCACTTCCGCCCACATAGTTACCAGGTAACCTTTGAAATAAAATAACCTTGAACCAGACTATACTCCGTTCAATAGTTATTGTCTCAGTAGTAGGCCATGCTAGGGTGATGAAAATCACTGTGTATTTGTGCTGTCACTCATTAGGTTATGTCAATTTTATACAAAACGATAATTTCCTGTCAATGTGCAAAACCTAGTTGCCAGATTTAGTTTTGGATTTTGTGGTAATTTTGTTATAGGTTAATACGTATAAATTTCATGAGAAACAACTTGCTCAATACGTTTCATACTTTATTGAGTAGGCAAATGACTCTAATGAACATTAATTTCAAAAGGCTGTTATATATTTACAATTATATGCTTAGTAATAGCTAGATACCTAACTGCGCTTGAGTGTAGTTCTTGCTTCTACGGTGCCATTGGAATGTTCTTCCTTGGGTCTTGTGTTTTCCGTCCGTGCTGCTTGATAATTAGTACATTTCTGTTGATCTTATTACCTTTTAGTCTTAGAGCAGCTGCCTGATGGTGTCTTGCTCGCCCATTTCTTCTTCTGGGTGTTAACTGGTGTTTCCCTTGCTGCGCTCGTGGTGCGATTCCTTTCCATGTCTCAGCTTGTTACGTGGTGACCTCTAGTTCTTTCTGGATGGATGAAATCCTTGAACCTTTCCTTAAATTCTGGAACTTTGAAGAGTTTAGTGTTGCCATTTATTTTCCATGTCATAAACAAAAATTTTGATGCCAAAAACCCTCTATTCCACAATCATTGTTTCATTGAAGGTATCTGAATCATTATCAATACCTGATTCTGACTCAGATTCCTCCAATGAAATAATGAAAGGTGGAATGTTTTCAAACGAAATATTTCCCATATATTTCACCCAGTCTTTCGAAATTAGTTTTTCACAATGATTACTAAAATTTTGCCACATGTCAGAAGTAGAATTTGAAAGAGCTTCAACCCATAAATTTTTAACCTTATCCTTGGATGAAAGCTGAGAATTTATACGCTTGTTGTAGTAAGTTTTACAGAACCCCCATGCCATTTCAATAGGATTGTACTGGCAATGGTACGGAGACAATCTAAGAACTTCGTGTCCATTCTCTTTGAAAAAATCGTCAGTCACGTAACGTTTGTTATTATCTTCCCTAAAAGGTTCAATTAAACTCCAAAGATAATTTTTAGTAATTTTGCCCTCAATTTTGACATTGTGTTTAATCAACCAATCCTGCATCTGATCCTTTTTCCAATTACGTGAGGGTAATTTTTCCAACTGCACTGAATGATACGGTGCATTGTCCAAGATCACCACACATTTACCTTGAATTTTGTTCAGAGCAGGAAGTAATTGATTAACCACCCAATTTTGAAAAATCTCCCCGTTCATAGTTTTGTGATAGTCCCTATCGTTATTATTTGAAGTTTGTAATAGATTACACCCTTCCAAAAATCCCAAACGCAACCCCGCATGCAAAACAGTAAAACGCTTCCCTTCTGATTTAATTTTAGACGGATTACTTTTAATTTTAGAATCGTGTACCCATTTTCAGACGCTGGATCGATTTTGAAAAATCGAAGTTTCGTCTAGATACACGAATGTTATATTTTCACTTGAATTTTGGTATTGCAAGAATTTCCTCAAAAATGTAATTTTGGATGCAACAACATGTTTTTGTTCACAGAGAATTTTACGTCCATTTACGTGTTTGTATTTATAACCCATGGATTTTAGAATGTTATATAAAGTAGTTTTCCCCTTATCAAAATCAAAATTTTCCCGCGCGTCCCTTAGTAAGTCAGCCAAAGTAAAGGGTTCATTTTTCGAGTGATAATTCCAAATCAGTCGTTGCAAATCTTCCCGAAATGAAAAATTTTTATATATAATATCAGTTTTAGGTCGTGGGCCAAAAGGTTTCAATTCAAAAGTATCCAGCCGGATAATTCTTTCAATGGTTTTTTCTGATACCTATAGAATAGTACAAACCCCAAAATTAGACCGAAAGTTAAGTTCAATGCATAAATACTCACATCCCAAATGTCACTAAGCCGCGCTAAGATTTCCGCTTTCCTTAGGTCGGGCCTGTCTGTTTTATAATGCCTGTAGGCTTTTAAAATTTGCATTTTCGCATCTGAGTTTATGATTTTCGGCATATTTGCTTAATTATAAATCACAATTGACTGATACGTATCCATGACGCCGATATACAAACATATTAGGTCTAGTGGCAAACAAAGTGTGAAAGCACTGACCACATTGTACGTTTAACCTATTCCAAATCCCAATTCCAATCCCATTATCATTATTTCTTCACCCGCCCTCCTCGCGATTCCTGTTTCCAATGCCTTCATATCTATAAGTTAACTTTTTTGCTTCCTAACTTCTTCACAATCCTCGTATCTATTAGAGAGTATCCTGTGTCAAGCGCAGCGAGGATTTTTATCTTATCTCCAATTTTATAAAACAATTCCAGTTCTACAACCTTTCCTTCCGTTTAAATGTCCAATCATCTCAGCAGATTCTTCCGCAGCTCT
Organism: Photinus pyralis; assembly: GCF_008802855.1. NCBI lineage: Eukaryota > Metazoa > Arthropoda > Insecta > Coleoptera > Lampyridae > Photinus > Photinus pyralis. The sequence goes on from NW_022170663.1 coordinate 14,105,420, forward strand.
TTTTCTATTTCCGAAGTCGTCATGTAACAACTTATTATGGTTCCCTTTACATCCGTCCTTTCCAAATGTCTTTTCTACAGCCCCCTACATTGTGACCACCATTCAAACACAGATAGCAGTCTTCTTTCGCGTATAATTTCTCTTTTTTTTTCCACAAATTTCGTATGGAATTTCTCGCATACATAATCTTGTGTTCTTTCTTTCTGCAAATATTCCCCTTCCGTGGTTCAATTGTTTGATTTCTCAACTAACATATAAATTGTATCAACAATAAAATGTATCTAAAGGTGCGGTTGGGTGCTAAAATAGGCCGGTTGCCGGGGCAGGGATTCTGATCGCCTTTAATTTTTTCAATTACGGAATTCTTTTATTCAATTTTTCCATCGACCTTTAAACAGAAAGAAGCACTACCGAAATCGTTTGCTTTATTTGATTTTGAAGGGCGCTTTATCAACGAAACGGTAACAATGAATCCATACCAATTCAAATTATATTAGGCGATACCAAAGCATTTGGGGATTATTACAAGAAAAAACACTTTCGCGTTTTTAAAACGTCTGGTTGCGGCAATATAAGCTAATTAAGAATATCTTCGGGTTTCTTATTGTATAACGTAATGTGAGATATTAACGAAATATGCGTGCACGTAACTTTATTCAAAAGTAATTGCGATCACGTTTTCTTTGCAACCGAAGTGTTACCGACAAGCGTGACTGCAAATGAGAAATTCCTTTAGGGACGTTGAGATATTTGGTTTAGTGTTATAAGGTTAACATATTGTATTAACGAGTTAATGAGCTATTTGAACCACGTTCCTCTGATTACCTTCATTCAATGAAGAGACATTTTCTGAATCACGAAACTGAAAAAGCGTCTTAATCTCAGCCTGTCACGGATGCCGACGATTCAGTCTCGTAATGATGAAAAATATCCTTGTTGACGTTAATCGAGGCGTATGGAACGTTTCAAAGGGCAAGGACGAATTAGCTTCAAGAGCGGTAACCTCAGTTCATGACAAAAATACGCCAATTTTTACGATGAACCAGTTGGCAATGTCAAGGGAGCGTGGTTGCGACATTATACCTATTGTTTACTACAATATCCTTGATTGCTCAATTTGGTATGACACCCCCTACCTGTGCACTGTGCAGTCCGAATTCGCTATATATAAATCACAAACGCTTTAATCAAAATTATAGTGTCTCCGCTGAAGACAAACAAACCAACCCTATTCGCAAAGATGTTCAAATTGGTAAGTACACCCCCACTTACCCTTTCAAAAGATCTTATTGTAAATTTTCAGTTCGTTTTCGCCTGCCTCTTGGCCTTTGTCGCCGCCGAAGCCAAACCGTCCGGATACCTGTCTCTGGCGTACAGTGCACCCCTTGCATATTCCTCGAGCTACGCCTACGCAAGTCCCTTGGCATACGCCGGATACGCACCTGCCTACTACAAAGGCTATTACTCGGCTCCACTGGCCTACGCTTACAGGTCCTACTATTACTGAAATCCTAAACTGTCATTTAATGCAATAAACGCTTATCCTTAACCAACACGTGTTTGCTAGGGCTTTAGGAGGATTAGGGATAAATGCCAACTTACCGCCTACTTCAATTTCGACGTTTGTAAATAGTTTGCGTCGGGTTCATCGTCCAGCCATACTTGTGAAGGGAACAGAAAGAACTGTTGACTTTTTGCATCTTTTCAGTTTGTCCCTATCTCAAAATATCCATACACTTCTGTGTGTTAGGAAATCATAATGCTACATTTAGTACCCCGTTAGCTCTGGAGCTTTGCAATGCAGGCAACCCCCGTATATCATACTTTTTCCAAATGAATTAAAATGGAAATGGAAGATATACGACGGATTTCCTGCTTTCTTTTTGATCAAATTCATTGGCAAATTACAGGGAGGGGACCCTCAAACATCAAACATTATTTTTTGGTTTTTTAAACACAAAAACTTGTGCTTTATTTTCAATTTGCTTTGATCGATTATCTTACTGGTTCAATTATTATTTAAATTCGTTCAATATTCCCAATGTTTTGCGTCAAAGAGGGTTGAGATCCACTAGAGTGACGACAGATTTTGTTTTTCCTGAAAATACTATGTATACAGTGTGTCCCAAAAGTAATTCGTACATTATTCCTCTTGTGTTTTCAGAAAAATCCAAAACCAGTTGATTACTTATAAAAATTGTCATTTTGTGACATTACCTTGAAAATTGTTGAACCATATTTGACAGATTGATAATTAATTTAAATAGCACCTCCATCAATTTTGAGCATAAAGTGATAACGTACCTTTAAAGAGGATTTTTTTCATATAGGGTTTAAGCTTCCTAGTACCGGGTGGGGACGAAAAATACTATTTCAATCTCGTAATAAATAAAACCATCCCGAATTACTTATCTTTTTTACTTTTCAAGATATATGCAAAAACAGCCTATAGTGTCGCACCTGGTAACAAGTGTTACAAATTAAGTGACAATACTTTTTGCGATATTTTGGGATTTGATTGTAAACAGATTTGTAATTGTCTTATTGCTTTCAATTTGTGATAAAGCTACATATTCAAAAAAACAAGTGATATAAAAACAAAAGAGCATCAGAAAACAAATTAATTTGTTTAAATAGAACGGTTACTTTTTTCTGTAATATGGTTAAAGGGCTTGAAATTCCCTTTACGATGATATCAAATATGTTATAATTACCTTGGAATTAAAGCTACAGTAAAGTTTTTAAAACAAATCGCAGTAACCATGGAAATTTAAACAAAAACAAAAGAGAGTTTTTCACTTGTCATTTCTGTCAACAAAATCAGTTTAGTGAACAATACAACTACGCAATGCAACAAAAATAGTAATTACACAAATGATGAAAAAATGTTAAGGGTTTTTATTCGATGTAATGATAATACATAGGAAGACAAGTGCAACGTTATATAATAGTTACTTCTGTATCCGCTTTTCAATTGTTTTCTTCGCTTCCTGTTGTAAATGTTATGTTTTTGTTTAAATTCCACAGCTACTGCGATTGGTTCTAAACGCATTACTGCAGCTTTAATTTGTAAGAATTATAACATATTTGATATAATTGTAAAGAGCATTTCAAGCTCTTTAAGAATATTACAGAAAAAAGTAACCGTTCTATTTAAAAAAATTAATTTGTTCTCTGATGCCATTTTGTTTTTATATCACTTGTTTTTTTTTTAATATATAGCATTATCAGAATTTGAAAGTAGAGTATTTTTGCTTCTTACGCTTTTTTGCTATCCCCAGCCCCCAATAATAAAAGAAATGTGTTTGGACATGGAAAATCAAATACACAGTATTTTAGATAATTGTGTCATACACTGTTGCAATTAGTATTGTTATAATTTCCTGTTGGAATTAGTGGTCGATTTATGGGGGTTATATCTATTATACAGTGTGTTGTGTCCCAGATTGCGTGCGGATTGCATGGATAACTTTCTTATTATTAAAGATAGAGAATTGGTCAAGTGGACGATGTTTTGCAGTTTTAGATGCTTATTTAAAATGTCCTTGTGGAAATTCAAAAAAACTAAAATTGATCATTACCTTTAATGTCTTCGAAAGTATAAGAGATTTAAAAAAAAAGTTTTACTCGTATATAAAAGTTACTGTCTTTAATACGCTTAATTTAGAATTAATGGGGGGGGGGGGGGGGGGTAGCTCTGCGGTGCACCACAAAAACATTTTTTTGCTTCATTTTAGTACTCCTTTTTCGGAAATCAATTACAATACAGTTTTTTTTTAAATTGCAGCTGATAATTAAAACTTTTGATTGAGACGTCCGATCGAAAAAGTACGATTTGTTTTGGATTCTACGCACCAAAATTAATAAGAAAAAGTGTTTTCCCGAGAAATTTTGGTGCAGTCAATTTTTGGTAAAAAAGGAAGGTTATACACTGCCTTTTTTTGAGCCCCGAAAAAAAACTTGTCTCAGATCGACCCGGAAAAAAATTTTCTTATAGAATGTGGCCTGTAGAATCCATAATTTCAAACAGTTCCAAGATTGGGCTTCTAGTTCAAAAGTTACAGCCCTTTGAATTTTCTTTCGAAATTGGTTTCTAGTCCATAACTTTTGATTGAGAAGTCCGATCGAAAAAGTACGAATTGTTTTGGATTCTACGCACCTAAATTAATAAGAAAAAGTGTTTTCCCGAGAAATTTTGGTGCAGTCCATTTTTGGTAAAAAAGGAAGGTTATACACTGCCTTTTTCTTATAGAATGTGGCCTGTAGAATCCATAATAAAACCATTTCAAATGCGAATATCTCCGAAACGAATCAATAGAATTTAAAAAGCAAAGCAGATTAGTAATCACGATTAAATTGGCTTTCAAATAATGTGCCATTTGCCATAGGATTCCATTTAAAATTTTAGGGGTTAAGCTCCCTACGTAGAGGGGTGAAAACTTGGGTTCGTGATTTGTATTCCAAAAGTTGGGAGAGGGATAAATAAATAAATAATTTCTATGTAGGTCAGGAGAAATTTATCACATGTCTTCTTCATAAGATGATGGTTAAGTCATTTGTGTAAAGGGCTGCTTTAGCTGATACACTGTAGCATAATGCGGGAGTTCTGCGACCCCAATGTCTGATTGTATGTGACCTCGCCCCCCTTGGCCACCCTAGTTGACGCAGGGGATTTAGAGCGGTCAACGTTAATTTTTGGGACTTCTTCACTCGCGTGGACTGACCCCTAAACGCCCTCACAGCAGGGTGGACCTTATCCTTATATATGGTACTTTCTCAGCTTTATTGCTTATTATCTCGACGTAAGTGTCGAATAACCGCTTAGCCTCTAAGTGGTGGAATATTAGCAAGAACCTTGAGGCTTCGCGTCGGGGTAGTACTGTACGGCTTTAATATCCTTAATAGAAATGACCTCCGGACCGAGTCCAGAATGACTTTTAGTTTCGTGTTACCGCCCCTTTTGCCCTCGACCTCAGCACCGTATTATAGCAGGTCTTAATGCTGGTATAGATAAATTGTTCGTATGGGGGATTCAGGGGCCTCCCAGTTCGTGCCAGCAATATGGAAAAGTCGGCCTGACACCTTTTCCGCTTTTTCTTCATACTCTTAACATGATTAATAAATGTCAGTAGTCTAGGCGATAGAGACTGTAAAATTGGCAAACTGGACATTTTGAGGTGGAAAAGAAAAAAAATGGTGGAATATGTTCAGTTAGGTGTCAAAAACAACACATTAAAAATCCCACCCTCCAGACCCTGTGCTAAAGGCTCCAGCCACCCCACCATCCCCCAAAAACCGTGTTTTCGCTCTTTTTGGCTGATATCTCGCGATCTATGAGGTCTATATGAAATATTTTTAGCTGAAAATATTTCTCGGGAAATTTCATACAAGGTAGATACTCAGAAGTTAGCCTAGGTGTACCTCTTAGCCTAGGAAATTCATAAAAGCGGCGAAAATCATCAATTTTCGTGGCTTTTTGCAAATATATCGCGACCTTTAGGGCTAGATGAAATATTTTTAGCTGAAAATGCTCCTCGTGAAATTTTTTACAAGGTAGATACTCAGAAGTTAGCCTAGGTGTACCTCTTAGCCTAGAAAATTCATAAAAGGAGGCGAAAATCATCATTTTCGTGTTTTTTTTTGCGGTTTTTTGCAAAAATATCGCGACCGTCAGGGCTAGATGAAATATGTTTAGCTGAAAATGCTCTTCGTGCAATTTCATACGAGATAGGTAACTGAAGAGTTGGCGTAAAGTCACCTTTCACCTTCAACTTTCATGTGTGAGGAAATATTCATTGTAAAACAAAGTATTCTATGTACCATTTATTCACGTAAAAACAGTATTTTAATATTAAAATATTCACACATTCATTTATACCTCAAATTCCTCGCTCTTTTTGGCTGATATCTCGCGATCTATGAGGTCTATATGAAATATTTTTAGCTGAAAATATTTCTCGGGAAATTTCATACAAGGTAGATACTCAGAAGTTAGCCTAGGTGTACCTCTTAGCCTTTCATCGAGAAATATATCTTTAGGGCTAGAGAAATATTTTTAGCTGAAAATGCTCCTTGTGAAATTTCTTACAAGGTAGATACTCAGAAGTTAGCCTAGGTGTACCTCTTAGCATTTGAGGAATGGTGGGGTGACTGAAGCCTTTAGCACAGGGTCTGGGGGGTGGAATTTTTAATATGTTGTTTCAGACACCTAACTGAACATACTCCACCATTTCTTTTCCACCTCAAAATGTCCAGTTAGATGTCTTTATCGCCTAGACTACAGTTTAGGATGTAAAATGAGATCTAAGTTCTTAAGGCTCGGTGTTTCCCTGACGTCGTCTGGTTGTGTGCGTAATATTTCGTACATGTTCTCCTTTTTTTACTGATAAAATTATGGGTTTTTTTACGGAAAAACAATTCAAATGATTTTTTTCAAATTTTTCTTTACGTCCAAATAATAATGTCCATCTTGTTAGTAAAAGATCGCGACATAGAGAAACTGTTACAAATAACTACGAAAAAAGTTTTTCACTAATTGGTCAATAGAAATCGTTGATGTAATGGGTATCTTACCCACAATCGCTTGTATGGGTGCCTACATACTTAGTAATAACGTCATAATACTCGTACATAAATCGTACTATAGTAAAATTGCAATTCAAACTATGTATTTCTCATTATTTACACTGTACAAAATTATGTTATTATGGTCTACGCAACAACGGCTGGGGCTGCGACATAGGGTGAACGTGCAACCACCGGGGCAGATACGTAGGGTGCAGCTGCTACGTATGGGGATGCAACGTAAGGGGCGGCCGTATACCGGGCGGCGACATATGGAGAAGCAGCGGCTACGTAAGGGGTGCCGGCAACGTATGGAGCGGAAAGGTACGGTGCGGAAACGTACGGAGCGGCAGCGGCGGCAACATAAGGAGATGGTGCTGCGACGTAGGGTGCTGCGGCCGCTACGTAAGGGGCTGCACGTACAGGCGCCGCTACTGCCAAGGGTGCTGCGGCGACTAGTGGGGCAGCCAACCCGTTGTAATTGCGGGCGATTACTTGCGAACTTTGTGCCGTAACGTAGGCGGGTGCAACCGCTGGCGCCGCGACGACCGCCGCAGCCGCCGGTGCAACAAGAGCGGCCGCCGCATGACTTGGTTTCGGTTCCGGAACGGCGAGGGTTCCAAAAACGGCAACCACGGCGAATACGAACACCTAAATATAAACAAATTATAGGTATCTTTCTCGTTCACAAATGCGATTCACTTACGGCTTTGTACATGTTTGCTGAGTGAAGTTGTTAGCTGCAACTGATGCTGATGACCAACTAAATTTGGGTTTATATACTGGAACCACCCCATCAGTCGTTGTGGTGTTAAATGTAGTGCAATCGTTGCACACATCGGTTTGTTGCAAGAACCATACGTGATTCGGGTACCTACACTTTACATAATTCGCGTTGCATATAACAGTTATTTTGGAGGCTTCGAATTTTGTATGCAAGCTATACTTTGAGGTTTCTTAATTACAAGAAACCGATTTTCCTAGTCGGAATACAAATATCTTATTATGCACTGTTGTATTGAAGGGGAAAAGTTCGATGTAATTCATGAAACTTGCAAATTGTATCATGTATCCGGCTAAAATTATATCCTTTTATTTTGTTTCTCGTAATAATGAACAAAATAAGTTAACATTTACGCAAAATTGAAGCAATTCAATGCTCAAGCGCGCCTAAACATTGCAGCACATCGTACAGATTGAACTGTATTTAGTCTAAGCTCATGGAGTAAAAATTCACTGCTGTTTGGTGGTTTTTTCTAATATAAGGTCCTTTTATGAAGCGCTTTCGTGCCACTACAGAAAGTATGGTCTATTTTTAATTAAATGTAGTTTACAATAGGTGTGAATAAAGGGCTGGTTTGGAGAAGGTGAACAGCCCCTACGTACCACCTCTCGAAAGGAATATTAAGGAAATGTTGATAACTAATAAGCCAGTCTTAACAATGTGACTTCGTTTGGTTCATAATAAGACTAATGGTTCTGCATGAGAGTCAAGATTGTTCACTTTTCACTCACATGAAGGATAAACGGAAGGAGCGTTGACAACCAGAAACATCGTGAGTGAAGCTACACCGTCCGAGGCTGGATTTACCACGAGAAGATGCAATTCAAAGTATCTGCTGTAGTGTAGAACTCCCTAAAATTGTCGAGAAACTAGAAGTCTGGCTTGGGTAGTGGGCGCAATTTGAAAAACTTAACGAAAAGAATTTAGCTGCAGTAAACAAGTTTCGAGCTTTCGTACAGTGTATGGAAATTGGAACAGAAGGTCATCATTCATCAAACAGTTTTATTTTTGGTTAACTTCTAAAGACGAATATTCCATGGGGAATCCTCTGGAGCAGAATCCGTTGAATATTTTTTGGGGTGAATTTTCACAGAACATCGCGTACATAGCGTAGTTTTTTTACGCGGTGACAAGTATTAGTACAGGCTATATAATATTTTTGTATGAAAAAAATTAGTTACCGGGCGAAACCGGGTTTTTCAGGCAGGTGGAATGACTAGAATTTGGGAAAAAATAATTAAAACAGCTCAATTTTTCCGCGGGTGAAATCACTGGAGTTGAAAGGGGTGGAAAGTGGTATTTTGCAAATTGTGGTAAAACTATTGATTTTAGACGAAAATGTTAAATGTAAAAGTTATAGAGATTAAAAAAATGAGCAACTTTTGTATCTACACTATTTTCACATAACCTCCAATTTTCCTAGAAAAACCGGAAAAACTGTTTTTTTCGTTTTTTATTGTTATTTTTGCGAAAAAAATGTCGTAGGGGTTTAAAATTTGGAGGAAACATAGCTTGTTTTATGATAAAAAAGAAGATAATTTTTTGGGCCCGTAAAGTTGAACCGTTTCCAAGATCTCACGATTTCTGAAAAAAACCACCTCTTTTTCAAGGGGATGAAAAATCTATTTTTTTCATCGTACAGAGGTGCGGAGGGTAGCAAAATTTTCGGGAAGACTTGCATTTTAATCTCTTGCGACATTTTTGGAGTTGCAAATAAAAAATAAATACAAACAACCTGTTCTAGACGGACTAAAACAAATGGCATCAGTTATATTTTATGGAAGTCCGGGTATCTGGTTGTCAGAATGGGGTTAATTATACCCCTCACATTTAAGTTCCACCCATATTCTTCACAATTAGACATATTTAAGATGGGAGCCAAACTGCTTTTCCATATAAAATATTGATAAAATGCTCTTAAGCTGTGCTGTTTTAAGGCGGCAGGTGGAAATTTATAAGTATCATTGCCTAGTTTAGACGACATTTTTGCTCCCAACTCATTTATATTGTTGTAACAACGGGAAATCGAAATAGACTTCGAATAGGTACAAAATCATACAATATTTTTGCATCCTTTGAAATAGGGGTTCAGTAAAATTCCTATGCTCTAACAAGGCTGTCCAACATGAGGCCCGCGGGCCGCATGACACCTAGTTTTTTGCGACCCGTAAAACAAGCACTAAAATGTATACATTTCCTTCAAATAAGAAATATGCACATATCACTGACGTGTTGCATACAAAGATGTTATAATGCGACCCTCCAAGTTGAATTTTTCTTAAGGGCCACTTGTAATTGGCCATCCCTGCTCTATATAAAGTAAATCGTAGTTAGTATTTTTGAAAAACTTTCCATGCAGATGCTTTTCCAATTCGGTTGAACTGACCCCAAACATTGCACACATTGATGTAGAGCATATGAATTTTACTGAACTCCTATTTCAAAAGTTGCAAAAATATTGTACGTTTCAGTTTCAGGTGATCCCAAAGTAAGAAGCTATTTGATACAGAGGATATCCTTAGCGATTTAACGAGGTACCTAATGGTGGTTCCATTCCTCGACAGTGTAGTCTAGATGAAATATTATATCTTTACCTGAAACCGTCAAGAAAATCTAAATTTCAGGGCTATTTTGACATTAGAAAGTTGATCTTTACCTGACTAGTACTGTAATATTTTTGCCTGACTCCCATTACAGTCCTAGTACTTGCAAAATAACAATTAGATCGTTCATTGAATAAGTTATTCAATCAACGTTGGATAATTATAATGCAGACTGTGGATATTTTTAAATATTAATATACCTACACAAAGGATAATGGTTTTTTTAATTAATAACAATTAATGGAATATGTGTGAAAGTAATTATTTCTTTAGTTTTGCGCCAGTCATTAAAAGGTTTGTATGCCTTTTCGTGCTTTCTTGACTTTGTGGGGAGCGAATATTGCACTACGGTGGCCGCATCTTCGGCTACATTATAACAACGTCTCGCGTAGGTACTCTTCTTCACTGATACCTGCTTTTGTACCTAGTTATTAAGACTGTATAGTTGAAAAGTACAAAGCATAAACTGCAAACTGCATTAAAAATGACACTGATTGTTTTAATTATTTTGAAATCTCTATGGAAACAATTACCTAATGTCATTTTAGCATGCGTGATTAGGTATCAAAATTTCACACATATGAATAATTTAATTTGGAAAAGTTATCTACATGTTGCGGTTTCAGGTAAAATTTTATACATAATACGTCATGAAAGTGAGTCCACCTGACTTGGAGGCATTAAAGAGATACTCGGACGCTACGCGTCCTCGTACTTTTCAATAAGCCTCCGCGTCATGTAAACGACCACTTTCATGACTTATTATGTAAATAACTATTAATTAATATCCTTGTTATAATATTCTTATTCTTAATTTTTATTATTTAAAAACAATTGTAGGATTTTGTACCTATGCGTAGTCGCAGTCTATTTTGATTTCCCGTTGTTACAATATAAATGAGTTGCGAGAAAAATTGTGGTCCAAACTGGGCAATGATAAACTTCAACCTACAACTGACGCCTTAAAAGATTTTTATCAATAGTTTGTATGATGGAAAAGCAGTATGACTCCCATCTTAAATACCTCTAATTGTGAAGAATATGGGTGGAAATTAAATCCTATGTGTACGTTCTTGCCGTATATGCAATGTAAAATGAGCGGAGAAAAATCCTTATATTTTCATTACCATTAGAGCTAACGACAAATAAATGCGCCGTTGTAAAGATAATTAAAAATAGGAACTTTTTGAAAAATTCCATTTTTTCCTTTTTTGGACCGTTTGGACATCGGTATCAACAGACGAAATTAGGGGGTTTAGTCCAAACTCTACAGAAAAACATCATTAGATGCTTTTTACCTTCAAAAGCTTGACGGGGTGGATTTCTAAACCACTTTTGAGCGCGCGGGAACTCTACTATTTCTTGGCGAGCGAGCGAATCTACTTTGAAGGGGGTTGAGCATTTCGACGCGAGTATTATTAGATTGAACATTTAATTGTCCTACTGAATTAGGATTTATAGGTGTAACACATTATATTATAATTATTAATCACACACAATTCATTTACGCAATGATAATTAGAAAACTTGTATAAGAGATAGGTACTCGTAACAATGGACGCCTAAATGATATTTTATCTCTTACTGTATGCATACGTAATGACTTAACACAGTTAGGCTAGGAAGGAACATTTCCTGTCACTTGCATGCAAAAGTGATGACATTAGGTGGTTATTGCCGATATGATCATTATCTCTGTGAATTAACCATGACTTAATACTAAATCTAATAACAACTAGTTTTCTTTCTAACGATCCCAAAGTCAATGAGTACACCAAAATACATGCGATAATAATAATAATAATTTTTAATAATAATAATTTATTAAGCCTTTGTTGCTATTTTACAATAGATAAGGCAAGTCACACAGAAAAAATCAGTAGTAGGTATAAAACACACACATTGTACAAATATAGGACAAACATTATAATTTAGATGACATTCAAATACTCTTGGACTGTGTAACAACACTTTACAATGAGGAAGTCTTTGAGTACATTTTTGAATGTGTTTGTATTATTAATATTTTTGATGTCAGGTGATAGTACATTGTAAAGGTAACACCCTGCGTACTGGACTGACTTCTTGAACTTTGAGTGATGGGAGATACAAATTATCTCCAGATCTAGTGGAGTATTCATGATTGTCACGGTTTCGTTTTAAAACTAGTCGGTGTTTATGAATGTACCTACACTAAAATTTTTAACAGGTAAACTGACACAAAGGTTAAAAGTCTATTGTTTCTAAACGTGTCTCTACACGATTCGTTAAATTTTAGGTTGTATATACGCCGGATTATTCGTTTTTGTAAGGTAAACACTCTACAAGCTTCTGTTGCTTGTCCCCACACGATAATATTATAACTAAAAGCAGAATACACTTTGGCATAGTAAACTGAGAGTAACGCATTTTTGTCCAGGTAATTAGTTAAATTAAGGAAAAGATAGTGTAGTTTTTTTAATTTTGTACAGACGAAGTCAACATGGTCAGAGAAAGTCAACTTACTGTCGATAACAGTTCCCAGAAAAGTAGCTTTTTCGACAAGATTAATAATTTGTTCGTCGTTGGTTTGAATTGGGGTAGTTTGGAGGTTACTAATTCCGTAGCTGAAGCCTAGGCACGCTGTTTTGTTTATATTGACTTTCAGTTTATTATAAAGGCACCACTTCATAAATAAACTGAGCGCAGTTTCGAGCTTTGATATTGCTTCTTCTCGAGTTGAGGCTGAGACGATAATAGTGGTGTCATCGGCATACATAAAGAGAACGCCATATTTTCCCAGATACTCGACCATATCGTTAACGTAGATTAGGAAAAGCATTGGAGCAAGGGTACTTCCCTGTGGAGTCCCAATATCGATATTAAATTGTTCTGATTTCTCTCCCTTTATGTGAACTCTAAAAGGCCTATCCGACACGAAGGAAATCACCCATTCGTTAACTTTTCCTCTAATGCCTGCTGCATTTAATTTTTCTGTAAGTAGTTCATGGTCTACAGTGTCGAAAGCCCGTGAGATGTCGAGAAGCGCTGCGATTACTACCCTCCCACGGTCCAGTTCTTTATGAATTTCCTGGATGAAATCAATCGTGGCAGTTTCTGTTGAGCGGTTTGCTCTAAATCCATACTGAGAATGACTTAAGACATTGTTGTTATTCAGAAATGCAGAGATTTTATCGCACACAATTCTCTCAATTATTTTTGAAAACACTGATAGCACTGAAATTGGTCTATAGTTAGACGGGTCCTTTGGATCAAGTTTTTTGTACACATTTGATAAAAAATAATAGTTATTTACTTCAATCAAAATTTAAACATATCGTATGTCATAATGAAGTTTGACGCTTAGCAATCTAGATACGGGTATGTTTCAATTTTAAATGCCATTATTAAAATTAACGCAGCAATTGTTGTTTACTTTCCTCACTAGTCACTAGAGAGGAAAATTGTATTTTCCTCACTAGTGGCGAAAGTAAAAAACAATTGCTGTGTTAATCTTAATAATGACATACGATTATCTGGATTGCTGTGATAAACTTCGCATTATTGCATACGAAAATTTTTCAATTTTAATTGTAGTTTCAGAAAAAAATATGTGTAAAACTTGAGAGGAAAGTATTTTTCACTTTCTTCTCTAGTTGTACAAATAACTATTTCTTGGAACTCTGTATAAGTTTACATATTTCGACTTCTAACCCAAGTGCCAAGCTCGTTTAGCCGAGGTCATGCACAGTAGGTACTATTTTTGAAAGTGAATTAATTTTCAACTGTTCGGTTCGGAAATGAAGTACTTCACTTTCAGATGAAATTTTAGAGCTGCAAACTCTAAGATTGGAGATTTAAATTTAATGTTAGATGTTCATTTGTGTTGACGGGCGTGAAGGCAGATTTTTCAGCGAAAATTAGAACTGCACAGAAATAAAAGAAAATGGAATTATGAAAATTATCGATCTAACAATTTTATTAGGTTGGTATTATCAAAATTTCACATGAAAGTGAAATAGAATTTTAGCATGTAAAACGGGTTCAATTTTCCTTTTAGATAAGTTTTAATAAAATCTTCAATTTTTAAAGTACTCCTGGAAGGACGCACCAAAGCTTTTATAGTCAAACTTTGATATACGTGCGAAAATGTGTTCGAATGTAATCCAAATTACACATGAAAAGTGCGAGTAATTGATTTCATTAAGTTACTTCTACAGTCGATCTACTATGTTTTTTCATCCAGTTAGTTAAGGGATAAGACAAAAGACAAAAACTTTATTAGAGAGCGACATTCTGGAGTTATTTTAGATTTTTGCAAAAGAAAGTCGCAGTTGAAGCAGAAGAAAACGTGTCTGAATTACGTTTAAAAAGACATTTTATACAAAGGAGAATTCAACTGAGAAACTTCCTTATTATATATTTTTTGCACATTATTTTCTTCTTGTCTCGTCAAATCAATTTAAAAAATGTCTACGCTAAGATTATTTCAAAAATTGCAATGTAAGCCTATAATTTTCTATCAAATTGTCCTTAGTCTTATCCCAACTTCAAACGAACAGTGTAAAGATGTTGACATTAAGCACGTTTATTTATCTTTGGGATCTTTAGATCGGATATTAGTTAGTGTCTAATTGGAAAATAAAAGCCCCTCACACCATTGTTTTACATACAGCCATTGTTTTTCAATGTAATGTAAAATAAGAAGCTAAAGCCAATCTTGTATTACGGAAAAATTTGTCTATCTCAAGAAGAGCCTGGAGAAACTTATATCTTCCACATTTAAAAAAACTCCTGGTTTAGTTTCACAATAATTGTTAGTTGCCTGTTACATCATCGTGTGACAAACTGAATAATTTATTCAATGAAATCGAACACGTACGCACCGTTTAAATTTCCAGCACGTCCAATTTGGTTCAGTCAGTTACTTTTCACTTTACTTCCTTTGGTAGTGTAAGTGATAATGGGGGGTAGCTCTTTTGGTATATATACGCGAGATACCTTGACCGAAAATATTCAAGTAACTGAATTGAAGGTTATAGTTTTGAAAATGATGTACAATAAGGTAAGGTGTCGTAGACCAAGTTGTTTTAGATAACAATAAGGTTTTTTTTGTGTAGATTTTCGTAATGATGTCGGTGTTGGCGTGCCGTGCGATGGGGAGTGTGGTGGCACCGGTCTATGCCCCGGCGTTGAGTTACACAAGAGCAGTTCCGTACAACATTCCACCATTCGCTGCGAGTGTTAACGTTTTTAACAGACTAGTTCACGCTCCAGTTGTGCATGCGGCACCAGTTTTACCGGCACCGGCGATTCTTCCCCATGCTCGTTCCATTCATCCGATTCCGGCTCCTCTCCATTTCCCCCACCCCTTACATGCGCATATAGGTCATCCAGTTGCTGCACCTTTAGCGGCACCAGTTCCTCACGCTTTTCCAGCAGCGGCCCCTGTTCCTTTCCCATATGGTTTACCGGCACCTTTACCACATGCCTTACCGGCCCCTTTACCACATCCTTTACCGGCACCTTTACCACACGCTTTACCGGCACCTTTGCCACATGCAGTAGCCGCACCTGCACCTTTACCTTATGCGCTACCCGCGCCCTTACCACACCATGTAGCGGCACCATTGCATCACGCAGCACTTCCGGAACCCTTACCTCATGCTCTCCCGCAGCACTTGCCGCATGCGGTTCCTTGGCGAAGATGAGGAGATTAGTGCAATTAGACTGATATAGGAATGCTAATTCCAATTTATTGCCATTATTTTATGCTTACATTTATTGTATATAGTTTTTTTTTAATAAATAAATATCGATGATTTGTACTTATCTTGTAGTTACTGGACCTGATTTCCGGAATTTTTTTCTGAGTTATTCGGTTAGTTACTTATAAGAATTCGCTAGTGGCATGACGCATCGTTTGAAATAGGTACCTTCCTTTCTAAATTATAGATCGCAATTTATCAAGTAGTGAGAAAATCAGAGCGGTGTACCTTAGAGGATGAATATATTTGGTTTTTGTGTGCCACTCTGAATAAAAAGACATTGGTACCTTTTTTCGATTTCTATTATGGTAAAGGAATTATAATCCGCGGATTATAATTCCTTTACCATAAGATATCGAAAAAAGGTAGGAGCCAAAGCAAAAAAATATACAAGATGTACTGAAAAAAGTAGCAAGTACTTATAATTTCCGGTTAATCTGGAAGTAAGTAGTAGTCATTAACAATACAGATTTAAACAATTTTTCGTTTGTAATTTACTTCAAAGGAAAAATTCTAACAAAATGGGGGAGTAATAAATTTTATACTGCAGAATATAGATTACATTTTGATAAAAGTCTTTATAAGGATTATTGAATTTTTCAAAATAAGTATACTGGTCAAGCAAAAAAGTTATAGGAGCTAACCTCATTTATTTAAAAGGATCTCTGAATCTACAAATATCTTTTTCCACCAGGGATATTAAAAAAAAGTTCACGTATTAAAAAAATTCAAAGATTTTGAGCTTTCTTGGTGTTGTATTTTTGAAAAGAGAATTCAATATGCTATCGTTTTAGATTAAAATATGCAAGGTGTTCCGGTCTTATAACTTTTCTACCTGACCTCGAATACTTACTTTGAAAACGCCAGATAAACCACCAACCGAGGGGTTGATCACGGGGGAAATTCTTGTCTCTCATATAAGGAATAGCTGAGACATATGCAGGACATGGACGAAATTAGACGAAATTCTCGGGAAATATTAGAACATTTTGGGGAAATAGGAGGAAACCTCAAAGGAATGAGGAAATTATATGTAAATATTAGGAAATGCTAAAAAAAATAAGAGGAAATTCTGAGGAAATCTAGAGGAAATTTTAATGAAATAAAAGGTTTCTACTCGTATAAGGAAGTAACGTTACTCATTTTCACCTTAATTCGGAGAAATTTTGCGTAATTTTGGGGAAATTTGGGGTTAATGCAATTAACAATTCAGAAATATTGGGAAAACTAAGGCACATAGCAATTTTCAGGCGACGAAGAAAATGTTTTTCCCTTAAAATAAGTAAGGGAGATTCTTGTCCTACATATAGGTAAGAAATTTCGAGGACATATACAGGAAATGGACAAAATTAGACAAACTTAAGGGAAATGATGGTAATTTTTAGGCAATAAAAGAAATCTTGGTCCCCTAAAACAAGTTGTGATCAACCCCAAGGGTAATTCTTGTATCTCATATAGGAAATTTCGAGGAAACAACTAGCAAAAATGTAGAAAATGGAAGAAATTGGAGAAAATTCTGGGGAAATACTAGGAAATTCTGGGGAAACAGTAGGAAACGTCACAAGAATGAGGAATTTGTAGGTAAATATTAGTAAATGTTAAGGAAAGAGGAAATTCTAAGGAAATTTTAAGGAAATGAGTTTCTACGAGTATAAGGAAGTAGCGCTATTCATTTCACGTTTATTCGGTGAAATTTTGTGTAAATTTGGGGAAATGTTAAAGCACTGCTAGAAATTTTGGGAAAATGAATAAGGGAAATGGTGGCAATTTTCCTTTCCTTCTTATAAGAAACCTTGTTCTTCCTATAAGAAATTTCGAGGATATACGTAGGAAATGGACAAAATTAGACGAAATTCTGGGGAAATATTAGGAAATTTTGGGGGAATATGTAAAATTCCGAGGAAATCTAGCGGAAATGTTGAAGACATCAAGGGAAATGGTGGCAACTATAGGCAATAAAGGAAACTTTTCTCCCCTAAAATAAGTCGCCAAGTAATACAATATAGGGATAAGAGTGTTGATCAAAACTAACATCATTTCCGAAAACAAAATGAATTGTGAATTTTTTTTTGCCGGGTAATATCGAATTTTATTAGTATTTTAAGGGTGGATTCACCTCAGAGTGCCTATTTTGTTAGTTATTCTACAGACGAGTATCGACTCTTTCTTGTCACCAGTAGCGTATCAAACTCATTGAACTTTATTGAAGAATTGGAAAGTACTTATTTTTTATGTAACGTATTATACCCTTAACTTTAACGATTTCGCCTTTTTTCCATAAAATTTGACTGTTTTTCGGAGAAAGTAAATCGCGCCCTACACTTCTACATAATTTTTTTATGTCCTTTGTCGTAAACAAAATTTTTCATTGACCTTCGCCACATGAGAGCTCCTAAACCGAATTTACATTCAACTGTTTAAAGAGATGTTCCTCCTCCCCACCCCCCTCATATTTTATAGGTTAGAGCAATATTTCCTCCATGAAAATGATACAACATTCATATGCATGTTTGTTGGGTATTATTTGGGAAAAAATCCTTTTTATGCTTAACCACGAATCTTACTCCATCTAGTGCCAAATGTAGAAACTTGATAATAATTTCCAGCGATAAAATATCTTATATCAAGAGATTTGCATTGCAAAGATAGCTGACATAGGATGATGAGGCACTGAGATCTATAGTTTCTTTTAAGAGTCCACCCAAGTAGTGTACATTTCTTGGATTGTGACGAATCCTATTGGCTCTTAGAGATCGGCTCACTTAATTACTAGACGTCATGTTGAAAAAGGGCGTTAAATAACTAAGTAACAATAAGTGGGGGTCATCTCAGGGATATGTTGCATTCTCCTGGCGCGATCGCCGTGCAGCTAAAAGTATACATTTCCACTAAATGTTACTTAACGTCGTTAGTGAACAAACGGGGTTGAACTTTGTGCAATACGGGACAATAAAAATCGCAGTTGAATCCACAATATGTACGAAAAATTGAAGGGGTAGAATTTGCCAGTGGCAGGTTTCTACAGTGTACAGTGTTTTTTTAAACTAATTTTTCAGCAATTCTTCTTATTATGTAAGTTGTGGCCCTAAAAAGGATCGATTTAAAAAAGTTTTTAATGCCCCCGTAAATGCTCGAAATGTTGGACATCAAGCTCTATGCAGCCCCGAAGCCTCTCATGGGTAGACAAAACTGCAGCCAAAGTGTGTAATTCTTTGCATCAATCAATTCATTTTGCAATCATCAATTGCGACTCTTGGTATGTTACGTATTGCATTACGAATCCGGTTTTTCATATCTTCTCCGGTCGTAGGTTCAGTTTGACACACGATGTCGATTAACCGCCCACAGAAATACATGGAAACAGAATTCCTCTTCCAATCCACCGCTGTTAAAACACTGCATTAATATGCTCTCGCACAATAATGGCAAAATATGCCGGGAGACCATGCAACTGCAAACAAAAAGTTTTTCCGTGAGCACATCTTCCAACAACAGCGCCCAACGGTAATTAATTGGCCAAAAAGTCAAGAAAGACGTCGCCATTTAGGGATTGCTCGAAAAATATGGCCCAATAATTACACATCAACTTATCATCTATTATAAGGCCAAGGTATGTGACTGCTCTATCGCTTGGAGTAGGGTTTATTGCTCAGAAGGTCATTACATCTGTTTTAACTTCGTTTAAATGTAGTTTATTAGCTAGAAACCATTCATTGACTTTTGCCTGGGTATCCGACATTAAGCTCTGTATTACCCTGACAAGAAATTGTTGTCATCTGGAAAAAGGGTCCACTTACTGGTGTACAAGTACTTGGTGAAGCATTAATGAAAATTAAAAATAGTATGGGTCCCAATACTGAACCTTGGTGAACTCCATGTTGAACGGGTAGCGTTTTAGACTTTGAGTTATACACTACAAATTCTTGCCTACTTGTAAGTACGACTTTAGCAAAGCCACTGGGTTTTGATTGAACTTGCCAATCAGTATTGAATAAGATACACAGTCAAATGCTGTGCTCAAGTCACCAAAAATTGACCCTGGGAAATATATTACTTTTCTCAAATCCTTCTAGTATGAATTTGGCACGGAATTTGATTAGATTATGAACTGCCGTGGTAGTAGAGCGTGCTTGTGTTTCAAATATTCAATTAATTCATTGCCAAGTGCCTTTCGTGGGAACTCTAACGGAAATAAAACTTTTACTTGCTTACAATCATAAATAATTGAGGTTGACGTTTGAAATAATTTTGATATTGTAGAGAAGAATTTTATCAGCACAGGGGTAACCACCCCTAACTTTGTATCAATAATATCGTTTTCTGTAAGAGGACATTTCTTACATGAGGTACTGTTATGTAACTTATATAAATTAACAATTGTTAAGGAAAATTTGGGTTTGAATGGGTAAAGATAGCAATTTTTTGACAAATTTAAAGCCATTGGTATTACATGTATTTTAGTCAACTTCTAAATCGTTATAAAAAAGTAGTTTTGCATTTAAAATTGGGTATGATTTCAATACAGGAAATTTAGAAGTGAAGGAGATTAATATGAAAATGTATAAAATATGTTTTGCCATCTTTTGTTATTAGATTTAATATTAAGTCAAAGTTAATTGGCAGAGATCGTGGTGACGAATTTGATCTAATTAAATTGAAATTCCTGGTAGAAATTTCAAATAATCAAATATGTAAAGGAATTGTAAAATGGTACAAGCTCATTATTTAGATTTGTCGTCAATGCATCCGACAATTTATTTAAATTTTATTTAAACTCGGTGTTTAATTTTGCAAGCAAGTAATTAGTACTTAGTCACGTGTCTTTAAAACTGGAAAAAGTATGTCTACCATCGATTTTGATGTAATTTTTTCCTTTGTGAACATTATATATAAGAATTAGATGATGTGTAGAAATGTATGCGAGCCTATTCCAACTCGTTTGTGACAATCCTACATGAAAAAATGGTCTATACTTCTGGTCGAATTTTAGTAAGAGTTCCGTTTATTTGCTTAAAATAATCACATGAGGGCCAAGTTCTCAAAGCAATTTTTGTAACACGTACAATATTTCTATAGTGTCCTTAAGAAGGAATTTTGAGGCATACGTTGCCAACTTCGACCACGATACCTTCGATACCAACAATGTATGTACCTCTACCGTTCTGGTTATATTTTGGTCAAAGTTATTTACTTGAAATGCTTCTAACCAAATTAAGTAGGGTAATATACAGGGTGAAGGGCACGCCATCCCCTTTAAGACATGCAATAGTTATAGTACATCAACCATATTTATCATTTTTTAATATAATCGTATCAAAATCATTAATTTTTGTACATACCTAGGACGGAATTGTGAAGAGTCCATTGAACCCCGTATAATATTTTGACCTAAAGATAATAAAATATATTATGATACGTCACGACCATTTTAAACATTTCTAATTGATAACAGATGTTCACAATTGCTCTTCTAAATGCATTAAAACTTTTGTACCTACTAATTGATATTCGGCCTACAGTTTGTGTTCCTTACTCTTTCCCAAAAGTAAACTCATGAGGGTGCTACAGAGAGTAATTCTCGGGGCAAGCTTTCATTGGATATTACTGGATACAGTGAGTCCTAAAGAT
The DNA here is from genome assembly GCF_008802855.1 of Photinus pyralis. Lineage (NCBI taxonomy): Eukaryota > Metazoa > Arthropoda > Insecta > Coleoptera > Lampyridae > Photinus > Photinus pyralis. The sequence continues at coordinate 14,126,746 of NW_022170663.1, forward strand.
GATTAGGTACAATATTGAAAAAACCGTTGGAGCAAGTGTATTATTTATGCTGTATGCTAAAAATTGAAATGCACTTGTTCAAATTTATTTGTAACATAAACTCAGCACACAGAAATTGCACAAATTACCCATTTTTATTTAATGTTGGGAGATAATACTCGTTTACTTCCATTTCAATTGAACTCTTTTTCTTTTATTGATAACACCATATTGTATACGTTTTTGTCTGTAATCGCCAAAACATTACCTAACAGTATTACGAGTGCACTTGTAATGCGCACCATGTACGAAGACACGGTGCGTTATTGCAGAAATGGGTCACACGTAAAGTCAATAATGGGCAGTTTCACGAAATCGTTAAGTATATAATAAGGTACCCTCGGTAGATGGAATCATTCGAATCTCAACCCGCTAACGAAATGGCAACCAAAGTTGTAAGTATTTCGGTTTGTAGTTTAGGTGTTCATCTCATTTTGCGTATTTTTCAGATTTTAGTCTTTGCAATTTGTTTAATGTCGTGCTGCATGGCATCGCACGTGGTACCAGCGTTTGGAGCAGCCTACGTCGCCCCATATGCCAGTTCGTACACGGCCCATGTCGTGAACCACGCGGTTGCCGCCCCCGTAGTTGCGCCAGTTGCAGCGTACAGCGCGTATTCAGCTTTACCATATCCTTACACCGCACCCTTAATTCTGAAGAGATAACTGCCAGTATGCCTAATGTGAATTTTGACGTTTTGGAAGAGTAATAAATAATTTTGCATTATAATACCTCTGCGCCTTTAATCAAAGGGTTTTGCGCTTCTCTGGTAGCCTGTAGGTACTTTATTGTGATACGGCAAGCTTTCTGCTCGTTATTTGCATCAAAATGCAGAATTTTTTAGTTAAAATTTTTAGAAAGAGACCGTAGCCATTTCTTGAAATAACCCTTTTCATGTATTTTACTGTAAGGGTTGAAAAACTGAGAACTCAGTTTGCAAAGTGTATATTCCCCAAACCCTAACAGCAGACATGATGCCAAACAACCCCCTACTATCTCTAAACAGTGCCACTACTAACCGCCAAGTGTTACCCAGATAGTTAGTATTCAAAGTGCGTTGATTTGTACACGTAAATCAAACAATGTGAAAGAGAAATCAATTAAAATCGCATTTTAAATATGTGACAAACATGCGTCGCGAAGAAATCGAAATTTATTTAGTGTTACATAAATTAGTAACAACAGCTGATGGTAACTTGTATTCGTTCCATGAGTCCATTGCTTGACGTGCTTGGTTATGGGGTAATTAACGTGTATTGGTATAGGCTTTACAAATCTGGAGCTTTTCCGCACACTAATTCACAGTGGAAAGCTTAGAACTGGATACAAAATGGCGTTGACGATAGTTTTTAAACTTTTGTATATTTCTTTATATGGCACTTCATACCGAGCAATATCATACGTGACTGGTTGACAGCTTTTATCACTATCTGGACTGGTTTAATGACGATTATGATATTAATTGAAGCCCTTTTTCTAATTAACCGTTTCAAAGTTGTTTTATTTTATTTATGAAATAAAATACCCTTGGTGCCGTTTAGCTTGCCGAAAGGGATGTCACAGAGGTACATCTCTGACCCATGTTTGATGACGATAGTTGTCTTTCTCTTTGATATCTGTGAATAATCACAGTTTCTGATTTTTTTAAAACTAATTTTACAAATAATCACGATTTCTATTTTATAATTTAACCCCTAATTGGACATAATAAATATTATTGTAATAAATAAATTTTACCCCCTGTGGGTTCGGGGTTAGGATTGGCCCACTCCCGTCCTGGAGATCGTAAGAGGCCATCAATGGACAGGGGAGGCGTTGAGTCCTCTTCCTTCTTAGACTCCACCAAACATCCTTCCATTCTGAACACGTACCCTTCCATCGTCTTCCAATTTATCCCGTGTGAAGTTATCCCCCCCCCCCCTCCAACATTAAAATAATGAATCGTCAAATACTTCCTTCGTTTGCACATTAATTGCAGATTTTTCGTTTGCACATTTCTCTAAATAAAATCAAAAAAAACAAATTTAGGGGGGGAGGCAACTTCATGATTCCAGCCCCTATTGATGGAACACCATTATTTCCCTTGTTTGCACATTGATTGCATATTGTAGACACACTTCGATTTTTCGTTTGCACATTTCTCTGAAAAAAGATATTGAAAAAACAAATTAGGGGGGGGGGGGGGCAACTTAAATTGAACGGTATATAATTCATTCGTTTGCAATTTGTTTGCACATGTAGCATACCTCGATTTTTTGTTTGCGCATTTCCCTAAACAAAATCTGAAAAAATAAAAATTGGGGGGCTACCTTCACGACTTTACTCTTCCAACATTAAAATAATGGAGCGCTATATATGTCATTCGGTTTTACTTCGTTTGCCTATCCACGCACAAGTTCTTCCTTTACAGTTTTTACTAAAAAAAAGTAATTTCAGGGGCCTAATTTTAGACCCTAACCTTAAAATAGAACTGTATATTATACTTTATCCGATTTCACCTCCCTAAAAACGAAATTAAGAAAATAAACGGGGTAGGGTACATTCGCCACTTTTTATCGAACGTCCCTAAATGCATATTTTGCACTGATAGATTTTAGTTTGTCTATTTCGGAAACGGGGTGTTTTATTTTTGTTACACCATTTCCGATACCACGTTTATTTCGTTAGCACGTCGTCTTAAGTATTAACTTGGAAATTTATGACGCGATCTTCATGACAATATTTAACGCCACATTTTTGCAAATTTATTTGTAAAAGGGTAGCTTTCAATATCAGTCGAGCACATTCTTCGGTACTACCCTGAAACGAGAGAGAAAACATTAGAACAAGGAATAAACATCCATTAAGAAAATAATGCTCTATAGACATTAAAAGATACAAATAGGGCAAATTTCCATTCCACCGAATGCTCGCTTATTTATTGTTACAATTCCACTATCAAATCTCCCGAACATATAACTTTAAAACACAAATAAAAAAAAAAACCTCAGCTTAGTTTAGATTTTAATTTTTAATTTGTACTAATACTTTTTTTGCGTTTCGTCAAACACTATACTAACCTAAGCATGTTTTAAGAACCTTATTGTACTAGTTCAGGAATTATAACATTGCAGAAAAAATGTAAATGATCAAATTTTAACAAATTTCCAAATTTAAAACGCCGAGCGCCAGTACACATACTTTAGAGAAATTATTGAATTCCCACAGTAGTTCAAAACTCTCAAAAGCATTCTAGTAAAAAATAAGGATACATATCGGACAAAATTTTCCAGGAAATTTGCCCCATAGGTATTCTCGCACGATTAGGGCGTTATGCGCGAGTGCACCATCCTGTTGAAGCCAACGGTTTCCAACTTTTGTTTTTTGTGTACGGTATATCGTTGTTTTCGTAATACAAAATGCTTCTCAAACGTATGTACTTTTTTATGGGCCATATAAAAATAAAGTTAGTGAGGCTTTCCACGAAACAAAGCGTTGTCTTGAAAATCTCTCAATACTGTCACATGAAGCTCAAATAGTGGCAATGGGAAAGTGTTTTTATTTATTTATTTTTGTATCTGTTCAAAATTCAAATAACATCAGAAAAAATAAAATAAAAATCGGCAAATTTCGTTTTTTTTTTGGCATATTTTTAGAAGTAATCGGAATTTTCTGGTTTTCTGTACAACAAATGTTCCCTAGTTTGACCATCTTCTTACCTTCTATGGTTTCCGAGATTGCCATGATAGACATCCTGATCTTGGACACAAAATGAATACCAACTTAATAACTTAATTTTTGTTAATTATAATCCTAAAGAAAACTTTATGTTTAGAACTCCTTTTTGGCGCTTTCCCCAACAAGTATTGTTTTTATTGGATATGTCCCAGAGGGTTATTTAGCAAAAGGACTTCTGATAATAAGAACTGCATGCCTATATCGTTATTGATTGTGAAATTGAATAAAATACCTAGTTCTTATTCCGGAATAAAACATTGCATAAACGATCTCAAGTCAATTAGGAGCTAAATCTTTCTGTATCTGCCTAACGAAGAGGTATTTGGAGTCCTGTTAAAGGAATTTGTGGGTCCCTTGATGGCAGTATGTAAAGTAACCATCATGTAGTCTCATAGGATTACCCAAAATTTAAAATTTGAATTTTCCCACCGTAACTAACTAAACCCTGCACTAGTACTCGATGGAGAGTGATTGTTGCAAAATGAAAAAGTTTAAAAATCCTTTTATTGATCAAATCTAAAGCTATGTAGACGTCGTACCACAGTTACTTGACACCGAAACCCAAAGGATCTGAGATCGATATGCGCTGAATTCGCACAGAAAAATCTTCGCCACCTAGTAATAAACTAAGTAATTATGGTACCATTCTGGTGCACAGTATTCCATTGCAATTACCAAATAACTAATATTTGGCACATATAACATATAGAAAACAGCATAAATACATTTAGATAATTTTAAAATTGGATGGCCAGTCCATCCCACACAGATCTGTGTTTAGCTGCTCCTGGTCCTAAAAGAAGTGAACAAACATTTCTCTACTAATTTCTATTCCGGAACACTGCATAGGAATAAAAAAGTTTCTTTTTAAACAGTCATGGCATTATTCTTGGGAAATTGAAGTTAATATTGAAACTTTTAATCTAAAGTGATAGGTATAGACACTGTGATTAAAACTATAACAAAACTGGTTAGAAAATTGCATTCCCCTAATTTAGGAATAATACAACGCACAAAAGATCCCAAAACAACTCAAAAGAGCTTCATGTTTTATGATAACTTTTTTGCGTTTCCTTTTCAAGAAAAAAGGAAATCCTAAACGTTCTCTATACTCTGCATGCAACTTTGTAACTTAACGAAAAGACGAATTAGGTATACAGTTACTAACAATAATATTGGTACTTAATTGGATCGCACCGTAAACTACCTACTCGTAACAATTGTTTAGCACTACTGCAACGATTATAACCAATTCAGTAATGTTAACCTCGACCAAATTTCAAGCATTTCACTGCATTCCTAGCATAGCGAAAGTGGAGGAAAATAAATACTTATATCAACCGTATAGTTAATTAATCATAAATCAAGTAAAATTTATTTAACGAATCGTACCCTTCACATTTTGCAAAATTTACCTAAAACGTAAACTAGGAATTAATTAAGATAATTGTGGTAATGTAAGTCAAGTACGACGCTTCAGTTGGGGTACAAAATTAATTACGATCGTTGATCACATGAAGAGGTGTGTCCGCCACGGTCGCGGTATCACTTTGTATACGTGAAAGTAGAACAAGTGTGATTTTTGAGCTGCTGTTAGTACCTCTGAAGTGTAGCAAAAGTTTGAAAAAAAGTTAGGTGAAAGAACGTAGACAAGTAAACATTCTCGAGATATGTACATGATCAGGTTTTAATTTCTTTTGTTAGAAATTATGTAACACTTAACCGCACGCATGCAGTTTCTAGAAGGTATGGGATACGTTACGTAACTTTTGTATACCTACTGTTTTGTTCCAGTTGAATAACTTCGTCCATATCGCGTCGGTGAAAACTTCTCAGGTGTGGGTTTACCCTATGCATCCACAGCAAAACGTTCGCGTATGGTGCACACTGGTTTCAATGTGGTGCCTACATATTTTCAGAACAAAATTTTGTTCGAATCTGCTTAAAATTCAGACCCCACTCATTTGAAGGGTAGTAAGCAAACTCAGTAGAAAAGTTCCCCCAAATAAAAGAGATCTTTATTAAAAGATTTAGTTCCACTTACCGAAAGCACTTGGCATACTAATCCTGAAAGAGAGCACTTGTAATATATAGGACGTAAACAAAATTGAGATGTAGAGATGTATAAAACGAACATTCTTCTTAGTGTGTACGCCAACTTCGTAATACTCCCAATAATTGCATTTTAAATCACCAACAAGAAGCATAAAAGGCTTCATCGATATTGTACAGGGTGAGTCAACGATTGCGCGGAGTAACTTAATGCCTTGAAGATAAGATTTTTCGATAAAGTGCTTTTGTTTTATGATATGGTTGAATATTCTCCACATTTGAAAAATATTTGGAATTATACAGGGTGCGCTCACAAAGTACGGCGCCCAAATGGTACATTTTTTTAAATAGAAACCCCCCGTATTTGAATGCATTTTTGAATGCTATATGTAATTTACATAATAGTGAGGTGGCCATGCAAAAAAAGGCAATTTTTATCTATCTCGTCCAAAACGAAAATCATATCGATTAATTTATTTTTAAAACAATTTATTTTTAAGTCCAAAAACTAGAGAAAAAGTAAATACATTTGACTACAAAGCAAATTTAATTTAACTCGTAATGTCATCCAGTCAGTGATATTAGTTTCATCTTTTTTCATATTCACCTCGTTATTATGTAAATTGGAACTTATTTCAGATTAAAATATAAAAACTAGGAAAACCAAGATATTTGTTTATATAGTTCTTTTAAATAGTTCTTAAAAAAGAGTTATCGTTTTAAGAGCTTATTCAAGATATGCTTTTCTTTAAAAGATCCACAGTTTACTTGATATGTGCGAAAATTTAATGATTTTTCTTTTAAATGTTATAGAATCTTTAGTATTAGAAATACAGAAATATGCAAAGAACAAAAATTGTAGATGTTTTTCCGGTTAATAAGACACATTTATTAATTTCCACTCTTCTTTTATAATTTTCGAATTATAATGCAAATTTACATTTTTTTAAAGGCAACATCGATAGTTGGTTGTGACATTTTCTTCTGTTTACAGTGATATAAGGTTCGTTGTACTTACTTTGACAAATAAGCGCGATACAGAACTGTTTGTATTATTGTGAGTATAGTAAAAACAGAGTTTGCCATGGGAAACATTATTGTCCTCTTAATTACTCAATCAATTATAATATTTAACTCAGGATTTAACTTAAAACTTTCGGGATACAAATAAATTTCTACTTTGAAGTAATTACATGCCAAAAAATTAATCTGGCTCGGCAAATGTTAAAATTGTCCATCATTAATATTTACACACAAGCAGCATCTTTTCGCGATATAATTTCCAGCTTTCCGTATTATCCTACCATCTAAATTGCGAAAGGAATTTACCACAGTTTCACGTAGTCCTGCTTTTGTCGCATACGTTCGCTGATAAATTAAACCCTTTTAGAACATCGAAAAGAAGAAAATCTAAAATTGAAAGATCGGGTGATCTTGGTGACCGACCCATTCCTACCTATCCAAGATTTCGCGATTCAATAATTCCGCACCAAACATCCAAGTTTTCTTTGAGGCCTTCAAGAATGAACAGCAGTATTTTGTTTATTTATTGTTTTCCATGGCATGATACGATCTACTTTTAACAGTGTGTTGAATATGATATGATTTAACTTTCATAGTGAATTTTCGAAGATGGCTTTTTAATATGTCATATGTGCTAGATATTGTTTTCAATGGAAAACTGTTTATTTACCTCTCAATATTACGAAAGTACATTTAGCAAGCCTTATATCGTTATAAAGAGAAAAATTTGTCTTTTTTAAAAATGTCAAAGGCAACTATGACTACCATTTAAAAAAGTAAAGTTTCTATTATAACTACTGATGTTAAATTACACGTTTTTTTATAGTGCATAATATTACGTGTAAAATTACCAATTGTTTACGTTTTTTATGTATTTTATGTAATTTATGTAACTTACCATTTTTTTAAAAAAAATCGTAATTTTACAGTAAAATTACCAGTAATTTATGTTTTTTATGTAATTTACAAATATTTTTGTAAAATTACCTGTCATTTATGTTTTTTATGTTTTTTTTTCAATATTGTATAAACCTTTTTGAATTTTGTGAGTGTTTGAAAATAAAAACACTTGTTAAATTATATATTTTGGTGTATTAAATAAAATACCCAAATAGTAGGTATTTCGCCATCACGCGTCGTTTGGAGGAAGAAGCTCCAGATCGCGAATTAGAGGCTGTATCATCTTCATTAAACCAAACTAAATTCAACGGTGAATCGTTTACGTTGGTAGTACCGTTGATGGTCTGTGGTAGTACCGATCAAAATGTATCAAATAGGTATTACATTTATGTAACTTACAAAAATTACGGTTTTTTAAATTAAAAGCATAAGTTTCATAAAAGACATAAATTACATAAAAAAACCGGCCTCTTGTAAGTTACGCGTAATATAACCGTTTTTTATGTAACTTACAAATCGTTATTTTACAACCCACATCACTAATTATAACTCAACAATTGTAAAATATAGAAGGAAATTAGTATGTTCATCAAGTTAAGCATTAAAATGTCTAAAACTTTTATTCGTGCATTTTGTTTTTTTAATAATAACGATTCTACAACAGTTAAATGAAAAATGACTAAATCTGTTTTCGCTCATATCTAGTAAACTGTGGATTTTTTAAAAATACAAAAGCATATCTAAAATAAGCTCTTAAAACGACAATTCTTTCCTCATTTAACCGAATCTGTATGGTTTTCGAGATCTCAATGCTTAAAATTTAAAAAAAAAAACCATACTCGTTATGAAGGGCAAAGATGGCGCCATACTCGAAAATCTGTTATTACACATTACATAATAATTTCTGGTTAAAAATGAACAAGAAATATCATGAAAATCAAATAGGCATTTGTTTACAAATTTATATTCCATTAAATTCATACCAACCAGTCGAATAACCGAGTCTATATACTGTTATATTATACCGGGTGAATATTCCAAAAGCTTTATTGGAGACCTTATTGGGTTTTAAGGTTTTTAAAAGAAAAAAGTTGAAACAATTTTCTTCCGAAAGTATAGAGCAGTTTCGGAAATCTAAGGAAGTTGTAGGCTGTAAAAAACTTACAGCAATTTTCAAAGTTGTAGAGGGCTTTAGGAAGTAAGGTCGGGTTGGCGAGTATATTGAAAAAGTCGAATGCTATTTTGAAACATTCCCAAATACGAAACCTTTCAAAAACAACATTTCAATATTGTCGAACCAAATAAACAAGTGATCTTTAACGTAACCGTTTACGACTACAATGCCGTGTAGTAAGAACTTTTGTAATTTATTTATCCATTGGCAATATTTCTTTACCTTAATTGAAATTTTTGTTTTACATTTTGTTTTACATTTACTTTATATATTTATGCAAGGTAATGAAATAAAGGCATTTATTATTATTATTATTATATTTCGAAATCGGTCCATACTTTACAATCGTACGAAATTCTCCGCCAAATCCAATTCGAAGGCGTAAACCTATCATCTTAGTTTTCAGCGTGATGCACGTTAATATTATGATAAATGAAGTAGCAGACTAAGAACTCGTTATCCGTGGCTAGAACCAGAACTAGAACAGTATTAGCATAAATTGGTCTTGTCATTGATCTACAATGACATTTAGCAGTTTATCGTTTTTAAATTATGGCTATTAAGTTTGAGATTTATGTATTGCGTTGATCCGAAAACCTTTCGACTTAATCCGTACAGGAAGCTTACTGTAAATAAAATATTAAATATAATAATTTGTTAACCGTGTCTATTCAACAAGCCGTACTTGAAGATTGACGGTATTTCGTATAGCAAATGGATGCAAATAAAATTCTCTACTGGATTAGTCTCTTAGTCCGTATAAAGAGTACCAGTGGACAGAACAAAAAGGAAGAATTGTGAAAAGGGTGAAAAATACTGGCCCTAGAAACTTTTGTTGTCGGGAAACCTGTTGGATTATGTGAACTGCGTGTAATTGAAACATTTTACAATATTTTCTTGTATTTGCCACTTTTTCCTGGCAAAGTACACACTTCCAAAGCAAATAATGTCTAATCGTGAAAAGGTGGCAATTATAATATATACTTGCCAGAAAAGGTGACATTCTGCAAAATTTCTAGAAAAAGGAAAGTTGTTATATATGTACCTACATCTACGCTTTTGTAGGCATCTGATTGGCAGAAATCGTCAGAACTTACAAAAAGGCAGCAGTTTGGTTTTCAGCGACACAATTTATTTGTAACGGGTGCAAGACGTTTTGCTTCACTTCACTTCACAATAGAGAACGAACCAAGGAGTATGCAGAGTTGGCACCCTTACGCCCAATCTACATTATCGGTCAAGTCACGGTCAGATCACGCTCCAGGTACGGTGCGGTCAATTATTGCAGCGTGTATCCCTTAAAGCCCGTTCACATTATCGGTCAGGGTACGGTCAGGCCGATAATGTGAATCTGGCTTATGTTATTCCAAAAAAAAAGAGGGTTCAGATTATAAATAAACGTAATCGCTTTAAAAATGTGGTTGGTGATGTAGAAAACCTAAGTGAATTTGCTAAATATGCAATAATGAGAGTAAGTATGCAGAACTAGCATGTGCATTTTCAAAATTCATGTGGTAAATCCGGCATTAATGAACCGTATAGGAAAATCCTAAGCTTAGCCATGATAAATTCAATATTGATGTTTCCAAAGTTAAATTGCACCCCAGACATAACGTTGCTTGATCTTTACCATTAATGCAGCAATTGGCAACGACCGGCACCGTCATTGTGCCATTGTGGGATGGATAAGCTCACATTTGTAATGGAATGTCTGTTTCGTCAGACCAAATCGATTTCGCTCGAAAAATTTTGCGTAATTGCTAACGAGAGATGCATAAATTGACAATGAATTAACTATTTATGATAATTTCTAGTTTAATTTAAATTGGAAATGGTAGCGTATTTATTAAATTGGATAACATTTGCATTAATTTTTGTTAAATTACATGCAAAAGGTATTTATTATACCATTAACTTATGTTTTGTAGTTGATTTTGTTGCAGACTGGTTTAGTTATACTCATCGTGCAGTGACGCATTTCCTTCGAAATGTCCATATGCCAATCTACCAGTTGTTGGCATCCTCTTCATTTATTGAAATTTATGTCTTCAATTTACCTTACCACTGTTACCATCCCCCAACCCATTCAGTATATTCCAGTGAATTTCTTAGCGGTTTCGAAGAAGTGGTTTCTCATGTGGTTACATATTTTGTATACGACAGGTTAACTACCTAGGCTTAAAATTATAGCGTGTTTTGTAGTACTCTCGTCCCCCTAAAACACAAAAATTCTTAATGTAGACTGTGTGTGCCAAGTACTAGCCCAAATGTCGGTCTCCAGTTTAGTTATTGGCCCCCTATACCAATACCAGATAACTTACGTACTTTACTGCGTATGTGCATATAGTTATTTGCACTTCTTTTTTTATGGTGGATTTATACAATCATTATATCATTAGTTCACTATAATTAGATTATTAAGAAATAGCCAATAGAAACAAATTGTATGGTTTTGTTGGTTAGTGACACACAATAAACCGTTTCTATTGGCTATGTGTTAATGATCTAATCATAGTGCCTTTAAATCCATGAAAAGTGCTTTTTTCGCCAACCTGTGTACCAGATACAGTCCCTTTTCTGAATTCCATTTGTATTTTTAAGATGCGAATGACTTCCGAGATAGGAGAATGTCAATGCTGAACGAAAAGTCAACGTTCCGCCCACTTTCATAGGGGGCTTCATCAGGAGAGGAAATAAAAACAACAATCAAAAATAAAAATAAAATATATAAAATTGGGTCCATCGGGAGCAACGCGCACTACTCCACTAAACTATACACTGAAAAATAGAACGTTAAACCGGGCTATTTAAACCTATTGCGTCGGGAGAAATTGGAGAAAGTGACACATCAGTCAATAAGGAACAGATTCCTAGAGCGGAGATTTTTATTTCTCTGCCACTCGTTCTATTTTCCATTTTTGTTTTCATTTCCCTGTTTTTGTTTCTCCATCTTTTTTTTACATTCCCTTTTCTGTTCTCTCAGCTCGTCCTGCTACTCAATTATCCTTTTCTCACTTTCTCAATCATTGTTCTACCTTGTACACTTTCTGTCCCACAATTCCTTTCTATTGTCCCTTCTGTTCTTCATTTACCTGTTTCTGCATGATTGCTTTTTTTTAATACTCTTCCTCTGTATTCCCTCCTATTTCTTCTCCTCGTTTTTCTAGTCTTCTTCTAATGTCTAGTAGCCACAGTGTCTCTTGTCCACAACTATCCCTCCCTCCCACTCTTCGTCTTTGCTTAAAAGATCCTAGTCGCATTATTAATGGTTTTATGTTTTGTTCGAATCAAGGGAAGGTGGTAGATAAAAACGGTTCAAAAGAGGTCTGAGATTGACTTTGTCAGTTCCAAATCAAACTTACCAGTCATGTTGTCCTTTTATGCTAATGGTAGAAGAGCACCCCTTATAAAAATCTATACTACATTCAATATAAAGAAGTAGTAGGTGACGCTGTGTTTAAAGATCAGCATACACAGGAAAAATATAAAGCGGCTGCACCAAATTGTTGTAAAGTTGGCAACGGAAACTACCAGCTTACAAATTTCGTCACTAGTTTTATTTTTCATCGTATTACTGACTCGTGTTTTAACCAATCACAGTAAAGGTCACACATGACCGATAGCGTAGTGAGTTTGGGTTGACTTTAGAGATTTTTTGACATATCCTGTAACACCCCAAAGAACAAATAAAAAGCAGATGAAAATAAAGTTACCTATGTAATGGGGAGTTTATATAATCATTATCATTAGATCATTAAGAAGTAGTCAATAGAAACTGGTCGCCTGTGAGTTGTACATAAATTATGCTATTATATTTTCTTCTTTATCTACCCCATGCGAAGAAAAAGACATAAGTTTTGCAGTGGGCGGCTACCTGCGACTGTTTTTATACTAAACGACGTATTCCGATAATGATTGTATAAACCCTCCATCCATCCAGTGAATGGAAATAGATTTTTTTAAACCCAGCAGAAAGAGAAAGATTAGATTGCAGCGAAAAGATGAAGTGCTAAGAAAGAAAATATAGGAAATTTACAGGTATAATTAGGTAAAATTACTTACCAATTTGAAGTACATCTTTTGGCTGTAACGACTTTGAATAGCTGTTTTTAAAGCAATTTGTTTATATACACAGAAAGGTATTGATAAACTCTGATGAGAGGTACTCCAATGATGCAATAATTTTATAATTGTATCTTAATTGAGAAAATAAACACTTATTATTACAAACCACACTGTTTGTGAGATAATTCGATTCCAAGGAAGTTCGTGTCTTCTTTTCAAATATTGCATGTGACACAAATCTGTTTATTTGCTAAGATTCCGTAAGTTGATGCGTGCACTGGAAGGATTGAAGTGAAAAAGGGGTTAAACTGAATGATGAGTTTCTCATAAGAGGTTGCTGGGTTTAATTGAAGTTTATATGGTAAAGTGTAGTGCGGAATGTTTTATGGTCCTTGAGCTGCAGTGAATCTTCTGCAGATTCAGTTGGGTTCCTTGGTTCTTGGCTGGAATTCAAGAACTGCAGGATTCTTCAATAGAGAGTCATCTTCTCAAAATTACTGACTCCATATTTCCAAATGGTAGACAGTTTTCACCAATCGAATTACGGAAGCAATAGAAAATTGATAAAATGGTAAACCAAAGGCACAAATAACCACGTTCAATACTTTTTTTGCAACTTTAGTTGCCCTGTAATATCGTTCAGTATCTTTATCGGTAGCATTTCTTCAGGAATTCACCAAGAACAAAAACTTTGATGCTTTTTCATTGACATATACCTAGATCCTCAGAGCAGATCATAAAAAACGTACTAAAGCGCATGTCCAAAACCGCAAATTAAACAGGAAATCCAGAATATAGATTCCTATTAAACGTGTATATTTGTATAACGTTCCGCATCGTATTCAATAAAATATTCGAAGATCAAGGAACCGTGACCGACCATTTCACTTTCATTAATTCGCGGTTGTAATAATAGGTATCCACTCAATAAATTAAATCTGACAAGGTTCATTACGCAATGTTATTGTTTTTACAATTCAGGGACATCTTTATCGTGCCTAATGAAGTTCTATTCACCGTTGTACACAATAATTTACAGATGCAATTAACGATTTTATTGAAATGAAATATTTAATGCCAATCATAATAATTACAAGGCCAAACTTTAACGTACAACAAAATCGTATTTTCAAAAAAAGAGAAAAGAAAACGCGTCCGGTCGATTTAATAATAATTATAATTAGTCGAATGTATGGAAGTGGTCTTTGGTGACGGTGCTCCAGTTACGAAATTTGAGCAATTAGCAACTACATGCTATCTACTGTCTTAATTACAAGTCGAAATACACACATATCAGTATAGCTTTAATTGATTTTTGGTTTTAAATTTGTTTTAATTGATAGAAAAATGAACACCTTCAGTACTTAGATCATTCCCTGCCCTTTAGCGCTTAGACAGAGGAGAACCCTTACTTCAATGAAGTGGAACAATTCGATGAATTTAAAGACTGGAGAATCCAAAAAATCGTGACTAAGTTAAAAAATTCAAATCATCAAAGGGACGTGATGGACATGGTTCCGAAAGCTTTTAAAAATGAGAAGAATTTGAACAATTTTAGATAATTAAAGAAAAGATGTGAAGGAATGTATTAAAGAGTTTGAAAAGTTTGAAACGTACCATCTCCTCTGCTCTAAATTCCTCGATAGCCATATTTCCCCTCTCTTCCAGATTTTTCTATACCTTAAGTTAATCGGCAATGGCGTTCGTTCCTACCTCTACTTCATAAAGTGTTTATTAAGCGTGCCTACTAAAATTTCTCTAGAAATCTTCAGCTCAAAGTCTTTCTCAGAATCGATTACGAGTATATTGAGTGATGATGGCGATTGTAGATAATTGATTCATGTAAAAATTTCGTTAAAATTCATTATTCATTATATAGCCCATCCGATGTCCACTTTTTATCTGGAAAGTATACCCAAACTGAAAGTAATTTTTTCAGGTTATTTTGGGGTCACTCAGGATGTCTTTCCTAAGTATCCGACCTGGAAGACCGTGGGTACAGCATGCAATATCTCCTAAGTTAGCACACAGTCCTCGTGGTCGAAAACTTAGGATATACGTCCTGGTGTACCTCCAAACGACCTGCAAAATTTCCATTAACTTTGGAGCTACCCCCTATTTTTCATTATATCAGCAGGAGTATCACTCGAATTTATTAGGCTCTTCTCATTAGTCGCATATTTTGGCCCTTTAGATTTTTTTGATCAGCTCCCTCGGATTCTTAAAATTCTGTGAATTCTTCCGTATCATCAAATTCCGATTTTTACGATTCTTTGAGTCCTTTAGATTTTTCAGACCTTTCGACTACTTGGGATGAAAATTGTTCGTATTCGTCACGTTTTTTTCTTTGAATTTTTCAGATTCTTTTGCCCTTGTTGTGTGTTGTGTGTTTAATTTTTTTGCGCATTTTTAGTTCTCAAAAAGGAGCTTATCGTTTTTCTAAAACTGTCGGCTGTTCGGGCGCCGTGTTATAAAGCGATCGAGATCTGGACAACGCAATACCGTAGAACTTTCGGGTTTTCGGCATTATATTCGAACTATCATGCTCCTGTATCGATTAGTGTGAAAGCTTAAAGCCATTCCTGAATTTCTCTTTTAATAATAATAATACTCTTTATTCCGTCGACTTGTTACAGTATGGAATGCGTCTAACATCTAGCATAAAACATACAATACAGAAAATTGCTATTTAACATATAAATGTATATAACACTACTTGTACACAGATCACAAACTTATATCACAGAAATGAAATATTCATTGAGGGAAAAACAACATTTGGTCAATAACTGTGTTAAAATAAGGAAATAGAATGTCATAGTGCGTGTATGAATGCTAGGTTTTTTCTTTAATAAATAATTGTCCGATCTTACCAATTTATGAGTACGAAATTATTTGCTTTGCTAGCATAAATACACAAACGATATAATTAAAACAAAAACTATGGAATCACAGACAAAATAGATACCAAGATAACAAATTCAAATCAAACAAATCAATTCTGCGTTTATTCATAAGCCCCCCCCCCCCTTCCGATTCGGGATTGCTTTTAGATTCTAAAGATTCACTTTTTCTTATTAATTTGGGTGCGTAGAATCCAAATCAATTCCTACTTTTTCGATCAGACTTCTACAGGATTCTACAGGCCACATTCTATAAAAAATTTTTTTCCGGGTCGATCTGAGACAATTTTTTTTTCGGGGCTCAAAAAAAGGCAGTGTATTAACCTTCCTTTTTTACCAAAAATCGACTACACCAAAATTTCTCGGGAAAACACTTTTTCTTATTAATTTTGGTGCGTAGAATCCAAAACAATTCGTACTTTTTCGATCAGACTTCTCAATCAAAAGTTATAGACTAGAAACCAATTTCGAAAAAAAATTCAAAGGGCTGTAACTTTTGAACTAGTAGCCCAATCTTGGAACTGTTTGAAAATATGGATTCTACAGGCCACATTTTATAAGAAAATTTTTTCCGGGTCGATCTGAGAAAATTTTTTTTTCGGGGCTCAAAAAAAGGCAGTGTTTAACCTTCCTTTTTTTACCAAAAATCGACTACACCAAAATTTCTCGGGAAAACACTTTTTCTTATTACTTTGCGTGCGTAGAATCCCAATCAATTCGTACTTTTTCGATCGGACTTCTCAATCAAAAGTTATAGGCTAGAAACCAATTTCGAAAAAAAATTCAAAGGGCTGTAACTTTTGAACTAGTAGCCCAATCTTCGAGCCAATCTTGGAACTGTTTGAAATTATGGATTCTACAGGCCACATTTTATAAGAAAATTTTCTATAAGAACATTTTTTTTCCTGGTCGATCTGAGACAATTTTTTTTTCGGGGCTCAAAAAAAGGCAGTGTTTAACCTTCCTTTTTTACCAAAAATCGACTACACCCAAATTTCTCGGGAAAACACTTTTTCTTATTAACTTGGGTGCGTAGAATCCAAATCAATTCGTACTTTTTCGATCAGACTTCTCAATCAAAGGTTATAGACTAGAAACCAATTTCGAAAAAAAATTCAAAGGGCTGTAACTTTTGAACTAGTAGCCCAATCTTGGAACTGTTTGAAATTATGGATTCTACAGGCCACATTCTATAAGAAAATTTTTTTCCGGGTCGATCTGAGACAATTTTTTTTTCGGGGCTCAAAAAAAGGCAGTGTATAACCTTCCTTTTTTACCAAAAATCGACTACACCAAAATTTCTCGGGAAAACACTTTTTCTTATTAATTTTGGTGCGTAGAATCCAAAACAATTCGTACTTTTTCGATCAGACTTCTCAATCAAAAGTTATAGACTAGAAACCAATTTCGAAAGAAAATTCAAAGGGCTGTAACTTTTGAACTAGTAGCCCAATCTTGGAACTGTTTGAAATTATGGATTCTACAGGCCACATTCTATAAGAAAATTTTTTTCCGGGTCGATCTGAGACAATTTTTTTTTCGGGGCTCAAAAAAAGGCAGTGTATAACCTTCCTTTTTTACCAAAAATCGACTACACCAAAATTTCTCGGGAAAACACTTTTTCTTATTAATTTGGGTGCGTAGAATCCAAATCAATTCGTACTTTTTCGATCAGACTTCTCAAAAGATTTAGATTTACTATAATAATAACTCCCATATCATCGTAAGTAACTTTGTAGAGCAATTTTTCCGGCATTTTAAATGTTGATTAATTTGTTATGAATTCTTTCTAATATATCATTTTTGACACTAGCTTTACCTTCAGCAACCAATAATGTCTTAAGGACTTCGAAAGATGTATCTCCGTTAAAATTGGATGAGGGTAGCGTCCTATTGTTTAACAAATTGGAGTCTCCCTGTATACTATCAGTAAGAGCTATTCATGTATGTATTTGCATTAACATTATTTTCTGCATGATTAACTTAAAATAGCCAATATGCTATAAACGTTCTCTCATGCGTTACAACCTATCATTAGGTATCGGACAAGTTCCTGTTAATAGCGTTTAACACCACCCTCGCTCGCTAATTAACCACTGAACCAATTACATAAAGCAATAAGTCACTACTATTTAAAACCTACCAGGTTATTGCACCTTTTCTTTTCAGAGCAATAGAATTACAGCTTGATTGGTATGCAAATTTCCCTATACGGTAGCAGGAAAGAATCCATATGAGTTCAAAACAAAATGCAGTTGCGTAAATTGATAATAAAATTAAATCAATTATTCATAATTATTACTCACGTAATGTATAAAGTTACGTTTCCTTTTCACTTTCAATGATTAAAGATACATTTGGTAGAATATCGCAAACTGAACTGTTGTAAAACAATACGAAATAGACCGTGAACACTACTTTTGTAGCACCTTATAGAAAGGGCACGTGCTCCAGTTGTAAGGGTGCAGTGGGGTACAAACTTCAGTATATAAACTCGCGATATCTAATTTCGAAGCATAATCACATCTTGTTCTCCGTACGTTGAGTGCAATATCAGCAGCCTTAGCAAAATGTTCAAATTGGTGAGTGGGTTGATTGTGACAATTATTGAAACGTAGGCAATGTGAATTGTTTTCCCTCGTAGGTAGCTTTGTTGGCCCTCTTCGCCGTTGTCAACGCAGGACTAATCGGTCATGGAGCAATTGGACACGATGCTTTCATCGCTCATGCGGCTCCCATCGCCTTCGCGCACCACGATGCGTCTTCCTACGCCAACCACAACTCCATATCGTTACACCCGGTGCCAATTGCCGTTCCCCACGCAGCTCCAATTGTGCACGCCGCCCCTATTGCTCACTTTGGAATAGCCCATGGTCACGGTCATCATGGATGGTAGAAACTGAGAAACGAGAAGATTGTCATCGAAATTGAATGTATTATTTTTCAATTCTATTTACTTGGATGGTTGTTTTTGTAAATAAATGTCGAAAATACACTTTCGTTATAGAATTCCTCCTTCGCATTTCCTACAAGCCCTCTTCCAGCATCCCTTACGTCATCTTCTAGTGGCGCTCCCGTCAAGCCCTTTCTATGACTCTTTCAAGCACCCTTCAAGTTGTCTTTACACTTTCTCGCCTCCTCCAAGCTTCAACGCTTGTTAATTCCTCTTTCAAGGTTTCTTGATAAGCACTTCTCGCCCCTTTCAAGTGTTCCACCTGCCTTCCTTTAGCCTTCCCCACGCCTGCCGCTTCCAGTTAATTCCTTTTCATCTCCTCCGGAGCGTCTGCAGAACTTTTGAGTCGTCTCTTTTCCTTCACATACCCATAAAGACCTTTTGTCGTTTGTTTGATTTTCAGTCTTTTGATGAACTTCTTATGTGTTTTCATATCTCACTTCTGTCTCCCTAGCTTTCTCTTCCAATTTCAGAATTACCCCCTTTAATCCGTTTTCCTTCAACAGTGCTTAGAAAACTGGTACATCTAACCTCCCCCCTCTTTCTCCAAAACAGTCATATTCAAATTATTAGCTTTGATATCAAAAGTGGAAAACCTCGAGTGGATCCACTCGGCAATGGAAAATAACATAGCACGTGCAACACTTAATTACTTTACTAATGAAATAAAATAAATGACCCTTTGACTCAATTTTGGTTACCTTCGCTTTAAGCGTAGGTTAACTTGGATACGTTGTTGACTCGGTGCTCAGGACTGCATTCCCTGAATTGATATAGCTTAGACAGATGTCAAGGTCAATTAAAATTGGAACTTGGGGCTACAAATGAAACTCGAACTAAAAATTAAAAAATGAGATCCAAAACCCTACTAAAAACAGGAACCTCATAAAATCACTTCCCATCGAACACAAAAAATTAACATACCTCCAATTAATGAGAAGGTTTTTATTAATAGTATTTTAAATGTCAATGTTAAATCCGACGTTTCCATCATTGACCATCATCAACTTCGTTTTTTCTTATGGAAGTAATTTTTAGTTCAAAAATGTAAATACCATAATTTTTTTAATATTGTTAAAATATCTTGTTTTTTGCTTAGAAAACGTTGTCTTGGGTAGTGTACATACGTAGTCTCTTGCGTTCTTACGAACGCTATTTCGTTATAAAGATAGTGATATTTGCATTTTTGAAATCAGGAAAAAATGCTCTATCAAATGACAGAAAAGTAAAAATTACTTCCATAAGAAAAAACGAAGTTGATGATGGTTGACTGGTGACAAAACGTCAAACTTAAAATTTGAAACTAGCATCTTGTAGGACAACAGTGACCATAATAATGTATCATTTATTCCGAAATATCTTTTTAAAACCTTCAGTAAAAAAAATTTCGGTTTTTTCCGGATATCTCCGAAAGTAGTCGGAATTTTTTCAGTTTCAAAACTGAAGTTTGTTAAGTATCAAAATACGCAACTTTGCTAAATTTAAACTACCTACCTATCTCTTACAGTTCCCGAGATCCTGTTACAGGTCCATTTTTAGTTTAGTTTTGCTTTAGTTATTTTGATTTTTAGGTTAGGAATTTGTTTATTTTGTTTTGATTTTCATCACATAGGCGTGCCTATTTTCTTAAATTTCTTCTTTCGATTTCTTCGCTTCTTTGGATTCTTGCTCTCTTCTTACAATTGTATTTACCTTTTCACGCTTTAAACGCTTTTTCTTTCCTTACTGTTTTCACTATTCTAATTTTCGAAGCTTATGTGTACTATTTTATTCCATGTTACGCCTCTGGTCCGCTTTCAGTGTCATCTATTGTCAGTTCTTGTAAGCTACGCTATTCTTTCCCGCTCTTTTCAAAAATCTATTCTTCTTTTCCCGCAAACTTTTTATGTTCCTTAATTATTGGTATTACTGTTCGTTTTTTTTCAAAATCTTCTACGTTTTCGTTTCCGTTTTGGTCAATTGTCAATTGTATGGTGTGCTTGTGAGGTGCGGAATTTTTGCAGCCGCTTTTATCCGACAATTTTGGGATTTCTACCCTCGTCATAAAGTCTCCACTCATTACCAGGAATTGGTATTTCTTCCTTGGAAACCCTATTTTGGGGATTAAGAGTGGAAGAGGAAGCGCATTTGTGTTTGTGAAGTTACCTACAACCAATATATATATGTTACCCTTGCTCGCCGGATTTCAACCCTTGTGTAAGTATTTTTGTTGTCTGTATCCTTTTCTATTTCTTCGTTGTCTCTTAGGATCCGAGCGTTATTTCACCGTCCACCAATTTAATTGAGCATATCTATCTATATATTGTCTCTACGTTAAGGCCCACACCATCTCGTAAGTAGCCTTTTTGTGATAGTTTTAGCTTGTAATGTTGGGTTTTTGTTCTAGGGCCTTGTAGTTTTAGTTATTTCTTGTCTATACTTGTTATACGTACCTATCTACAACTAAGAAATCTTCGTCGTCGTTCGTCTTCAGTCTTCAGTCGTCCGTCTTCAATTTTCAGTCGTCTTCAGTCTTCAATCTTCTTTCGATACCCTCAAATTTCTTTTTCCTTGTTCCCTTCTAGCCGCATCCCTATCCTTAATCTGCCCTGTATTTAGGCACTGGTCTACCACCACCAAGTCCGCCGAACAACTGCTGGACAACTTCAGGAGCCAGAACAGCTAAGTTCAAGTTTTCAAGTTATCTATTTACCTTAAAAAAACCGTTAAGTTTATTAAAAAAAAAAAACCCATCACATTCATTCAGCCACCCTACATCATAATAAGTAATTTAGTCAAATTTTATTGTTTTACTGTGAGACGAGATCTCGTACCGTTTTCTTTTTTTGCTGTTATTTCCCTGTTATCATCCCGTGCCATTATCAATCATCATCATTCGCCCTACAATATCTGTGTTAAATTCTTGATTTCCTTGAAGAATAAATACCTTTTCTTTCCCGCTATATTTCTCTATTTCTCTTTATTATAGTTTTACCCCTGCATTTCCAGACCAACAGGAGCAGGTTTCTAATTTTTTTCCTGTACGGCGTGGAACTATCGAAAAATTAGTGGCGCCTAAATTTCGGGAGCATTTATAGCTATTTCTTTCAGGATCGTCGAACCACCCCTACCACCGAGAGCAGTTGGAGCCGTATTGCTGGGTTACTTCTTTCCTTCCAGTTTTCTTCGTCACAATCCCCATGGTGGCCCTCGAATTTAAATCAGCCTGTATATGTTGGGAATATAAATATTATTAAAAGAAAATGCTGGAAAGTATTCTTCGTTTCACAAGATCACCACTAGGGTGCGAAACATGACGTTTATAACAAAAAAAATTCTTCTCTAACGAAAATGATGCTATTTAAAGTGGTCCTATGTTTTTTTTACTCTATCCTGGCTAGCTTCCCCCAAAAATTAAATTATGTACTCTGTACTCTGTGGCTATATTATCACATTTATCATTTATCACTACTTTGTGTGGGTTGTTTTTAGTTACTGCCACTTATAATCCGATAAACGAACCTGTTATAGAGATACTAAAGAAAGAATTAAAAGTGAATTTAAACAAAATTCAATTTTGCGACAGCGTCAGTTTTTATTCAATAATTCGATATATAATTGTTGGTTTTAGGTACACTAACATTGATAAAAAATGTATCTATCAAAATAATATGTTTTGCCGTTTTTCCAACGAAATTAATAGCGAAGTTTTTGCACTAGCAAGTTAACCAGCAAAAGATACAACACTTTATAAATAATTTGAATTTAATGTCTTTAATTTGGGATTGCGGCCGCTCATTTACGCTCGGAACTCCTTTTATATGGGGAGTTACACCACGTTCTCTTCTTCTCGCAGCCTAACTTGTTGCTTGCCTAGGCTTCTTCTGTTATCTTTCTCCAAGTCTTTCGGTGCTGTAACTTCTCCTTCCATTTTTAATTCCCAGGCTTGCTATGTCTTTAATCACTTGGTCCGCCTACCACTTTGGTCACCTTTATCGTTTTTCCATGTGTGGAAGGTTTTTCAAGTGTTTTAAACATTCCTCGCTCTGTATCTCTGGCGTATTTCCAATCCGAGTTGTTTTTTTTAATACATCCATATATAATAAATGCTCCTTTCCCAATGTTTTCATTGTGTCCCTAATCCACTTGTCTTTTTTTCCCTTTAGGTATAAGTTTTGTACTTTTTTCCTGATTTCTTGATACCCTTTATGGTACTCGTCCTTTCCTGTTTCTAGCCATGCAAATCTCGCGTCCTTTTTAGTGTGAAACCACTGATTTGATTTCTCCCCTACCTTTCTTCAGCTTCAGAAACCTTATCGTTTCATTTTGTGAAAATATTCTTAGATTTTATTAGCAACTTTTCCGATAAAGGATTATTAAAATGTTGCTAGAAATCTTAAAAGCTTTTGCGAAATCTTACAAAACTCTTTAGATGTGTTGGACAAATCTCAGGCGAAAAATTACAATTTCTACGATTAGTCCAGGCTAAATAGCTTTAAAATAATTTATTTTCAAAAAAAATTAGTGACCGGGCCAAACCGAGTTTTTTATGCAGGTGAAATGGTTAGAAATTGGGGAAAAATAATTAAAACAGCTGAATTTTTCCGCGGGTGAAATCCCAGGGGTTGAAATGGGTGGAAAGTGGTATTTTGCAATTTGTGGCAAAACTATTAATTTTAGGAGAAAATGTTTAATTTAAAACTTATAGAGAATAAGAAAATGGGACCCTTTTGTATCTGCACTGTTTTTTTTATAACCTCCAATTCTCCTATATGGAAACTGTTTTTTTTATTCCCTATAACTTGTATATTGCACATTTTCGCCTAAAACTAATAGTTTTGCCACAAATTGCAAAATACCACTTTCCACCCCTTTCAACCATAATCCACCCGTAAAGACAGATTTATAACCTAGAAATCTTGATACATTCCCTACGATTGTTTCTATATTTTCTGTAGAAACGTTGGTTACACGCAATGTAACTAAGGTAACATTATTCTTTTTAGCGCATTTCCACAAAAATAAAAAAAAATGCGCTATTGTGGCCACTTTGTCCGTCCGTCCGTCCGTCCGTCCGTCCGCTAATTTTGCGACGCTACTAGTTTTTTATCTTAAGAGCTATTGTTCTACTTTTTTCGCTATTTGGTTCGTTATGGTGTCGAGTCTTGTACCAAGGAAGGAATTTTTTCTGCACCGCTTACAAAAAAAGTTATTGTAAAAAAAACAAAAAACCGTTTTTTACATGTTCCATAATTTTACACTACACCGTTTATTAACGATCCTAGAGATCGTTTATAATTTTGCATTGCTATCTGTCGCCTGCCGGTTGGTCTGTCCGTCTGTTCCTTTGTCTGTCTGTCCATCTATCTGTCCGTGTGAACGATGACCTTGTTTAGAAATGTTCGATCGCTTTTACATCTCCGTTAGTTATGAACTGAATTGCATGAAATTCAATATGGGCATAGCTTTAGCCATATAATACGCAATGCCAAAAGTTGAATCGAATCGATTTAAAATTCACAGTGCCCTTTTCGCATCTCGACCATTTATAAACCGAATTGCAAACTTTTTTACTTATAAAAGTATTTGAATGAAATTTGATACATAGGCACTAAAGGAAAATCAAACGCCAATTTCAAAATTTGGTTTTGCGCATGCGCAGTGCCAACTTTTTTATTTATGGAAGAATTTAAACGAAATTTGATACATAGGCACTTGAAATAAAGGAAAATCAAACGCCAATTTCAAAATTTGGTTTTGCGCATGCGCAGTGCCAACTTTTTTATTTATGGAAGAATTTAAACGAAATTTGATACAGAGGCACTTGGGATAAAGGAAAATCAAACGCCAGTTTCAAAATTTGGTTTTGCGCATGCGCAGTGCCAACTTTTTTATTTATGGAAGAATTTAAACGAAATTTGATACATAAGCACTTCGAATAAAGGAAAATCTAGCGCTAGTTTCAAAATTTTATTTTGCGAATGCGCAGTGCCAACTTTTTTATCTATGGAACTATTTAAGTGAAATTTGATACTTAGGCGCTTGGAACAAAGGAAAAGCTAACATTAGTTTTAAAATTTAGGTTTGCGCATGCGCAGTTCCAACTTTCTTATTTAGAAAAGCATTGAAATGAAATTCTTCTCATAAACTGAAATTGAAGTTGCACGTCAACAATGGATTGCCCATGAGCAACGCTATCTTTCATATTTGTGGCCGGATTTTTACGATTTTAACAGAAGTTGCATCTTACAAATGTGAAATGAATGCAAGTGGAAATGCGCTTTATGTAAATCGTTTACGATTACTTTTTAACTTGTTAGTCATACTTTAAAGTTTAAACATAGGTAAATAAAATAAACCTTTAGCGATAGCTTTGTTTGTCTGCTGGTGTATTTTCTTCCCGATTTCAAAAACGGCTAGAAATTCTTTTTGGCAACTCATTATTACCTACCTATACGTATATATCAAATCGGTCACGATTATTAAAGAAACTGGTGGAAATTTCTTCAATCAGACTTCAGTGTTTCGTTATTGTCGATTGACCCACACCAAAAATCCGTTAATTTGTTTTGCCTTTACGTTAGTGGCAAACTTAGGTTAGTTATTTTTTGAATCTGAACCCTTTACAAAATGGGATCGTGAGAGGGTTAGGCGAGGTTATTTCATTCACTTATTAAACCTATGGCCTTGCGTATTTGTTTTGGGAAAAGTCACGTTACAATCTTCATTCTAGATAATAATTCAGAAAATCATTTTGCTGTAACCCTTAAATGCACATTTCGTGACTTTTCTAACTATAATTTGAGGAAATAGGCATAATTGTGGAAATTTGCCAAAAAACTTCAACTTCATTCGGTCCTAAGGAGTTTATATTTTTTATTGTAAGTAGGTAAGGAGTATATTTTACAAACGAGCTACATGCTGTCTGAAAATGCCCAGAGGGTTGCGTTACCAAATAAAACACACAATCTCAATTTAAAATGTGCTCCATTATTTTAGCAAACTAATCAATCTTGATCTCGTTAATTACATTAAAGCAGGTCTTAAATAGTAAATACGCCGCATTGCCTGCCTACACCTCAATGTCTAATATTGCTAGTACATACATATTTATGAACATAAATAGGTACAAGTAACCGTAAATAATTCTAACTTAATAAATAAAAACGATCGGTGCCAAAACCTTAACCTCAATCCGATTTAGGTTTTTATTTGATTAAAATTAAATTGATTTTATATGATTAAAAACCCTAAAAACGGAAAACTGAATTGGGTAAACCAGATTTGCATATACTTGGTTATCTTGTCGCAAAGATTGGCGGCCGCGATTTACTTTCGTTGAAAAATACTGTCGCGAATTTTATTGCTACTTTTGTTGACCGTATAATTTACAATGTAAATAGAAAGGGCGTTTGATCTTAGTTCAGTGGGGAAAAACTTTGGTATAAAAACGCGAGCGTTTCTTACCACCAGCATACACAATTCTGTTCAACAAGCAGTGTAACAAATAAACCCAGCAAAAATGTTCAAATTGGTAAGTTGTTGTGGCCGTAGAGTTTAGGGGTAGGTAATTGAGATAACGTTTGCAGTTTGCTTTCTTGGCCCTCTTCGTCGCCGTTAACGCCGGTGTCATCGGTCACGGGGGTTACATCGCGGCCGCGCCCGCACATATTGCCGTTGCCGCCCCAGTCGCCCATCACGCCACCTCCTATGCTAACCACAACTCAGTTTCGGTTCACCCCGTAGCCGTCGCACACGCCGCTCCAGCTGCCCATGTTGTCCATGCCGCACCGGCCGCTCACGTCGTGCATGCCGCTCCAGTTGTCCATGCCGCACCAGTTTTTCACGCCGCTCCAGTCGCCCATGTAGGATATTCCCATGGTCATCATGGCTGGTAAACATCTACAACAGTCAGTCAAAGTAATTTATTAAACCTTTGTAAATAATTCTATTTCGATGGTTATGTTTGTAAATAAAGCAAAAATAGACATTTACACTGAGTGCTATTATTATTATTATTGTGCGTAGTCCCAGTCGGTTCCTGCACTGCGACGTTTTGGTCTATTCTGCTCTCCAGTATTGTCTACCCTTCAAGAATACGTGTACCCTTTTGATAGAACGAACCCTCGTTACTTCCTCCTCCTCCAGTTTTGTAAGACAAACTGTTTTAATTGCCCTCTCAGTACATTGAGGGTTTTATTTTTAAATATTTAATCAAAGATGAACGAATTCCCCGCCCTTGATGATCTCTCCGCGCCATTGACTCTCAGCCGATATGTGCATCTGCCTTAATTACTAGGTGTAGTGGGGATAACAGTAATAATAGTGTTATCATTGCCCCCGTAATTCCAAGGCACGCTCTTCGTGACACCTTGCAAAGTATCTGTATGTTCTTCTGGGTAATGGTCTTATTCCACCACATCGGTGACGCATGTCCATACGTGTGCCCATGGTATAATCATTTTAGTGTACATTCAGTGGGTCATTTTTGGAGATCCCATCTTGCTCCCCAACGCTCGTCTGCAGGTTTACAGAGACCTTGTGACTTTGTTTGCTATTTTTTCCAGATGTGATTTGAAGGTAAGCCCTTGGTGTAATATGATGCCCAAGTATTTACCTACTCTCACCACCAGTAGCTTCGTGCCGCACATTGAAATGTCTTTAGCTTTGTCGGCCTTTTTCTACGTGAGAAAGAAATGAGGTTTGTTTTTGTTGGATTTAACAGACAATTTAATTAAAGCTGCCTGCATCACAACTGACACGAATTCCTCAAATCTGCCACTGTTTACTGATGGGTTTACCCATTAGTTTAAGGAGCAAGGACGTTAGACAACTTGACTTGGGCGTGTGAATCTCGCCCAGGTTTCGGTATGAATACGAATTTTACGTACCCCCACGCCATAGGTACGTATCCCAGGGCAAAACTTGCCCTTATAGTAACGTGCATAGTAGGGAGGATAGCAGGTCGCGGCCTTATTATGGTAGAGTAGGAAGAATCCATCCATTCCTGGGGATTTATGCGAATGGAAAGTCTTAACTGCCCACCTAACTATCTGTCGAGTCAAAACCCAATCTCCTCTGTTCCACCTGTTGAGAGTAATTCGTTCGCCCGCGTCATTTTGCGAGAGAGTCTTTGATCCCGAAAAGTGTGATTGAAGCAAAAGCTTCAAGGGCTCCTTTGCGCTCTCTGTATAACCCCCCTCAATTTCCTTCAAGTGACCGATTCTACCCCTTTTTGTAAAGATTTCATGTTGTACCTTTCTTTTTGCCTTATTGTATTTAGTGAGTGTGGTTCGGTATGAACCTCACTCCCCCGTGTTGTTTGTCCGTGTGGCTCAGTGGTAGAAAATTGGGCTACACAGCCGGGAGGTCCAGTGTAAAATCAGTGTTAAATGTGTTTCGGGCATTGAGAGAGTCCCTCGTGCCACAATAGTTTTGGAAGAAGACTTTACAAAATTGAAATTTAAAATTTTTTATTTTATTGTATGTTAAAATGACACTATGAGTAGGCTAAATCGTTCTTTAACCGTAAGGATAGATAAAGTGATCACTTTAACCGTAAGGGTAGATAAAGTGAAACAGATGAGTGTGCATTCTGTCATTCTTATTGCAAATACACGATGACGTCAAGAACATATGACAATTCTGTTTCTATAGCAACGATCGCGATGGCAGAACCTAAGCCTGCTATTTTCGATGCCTCTAAATTAAATCAGAATTGTCGGAAGCTTTACAATGAGTTATATGGCTTCTGCTATAAAATAAAGTATACACGACGATAAATGGAAACTAACCATCTCGTGAAAGTATCTTTCTCTCAATGCTTCAAATATCCTTTTATCGTCTTGTATAATAAATAACAATAACTCCATCCCCAATACATGCATGTAAGGTTTAGAAAGAAATTAAAGATAAACGCAACCTTTGGGTCCTTTGTGGGTATAGTTCCAAAATTAAGCTGAGCGAGTGATGGAAGAAATGAAGAAAATTTTCCAATAAATCAAATGACCGTAATTTGATTTATTGGAAAAGAATGTTTTTCTTCATTTCTTCCATCACTCACTTTTTTTCAATACTCGTAGATCACACTATGGGTAATGGAGCTTTTAGATTTGCACAATAAATAACAAAGATCGGTGCAGATACAGAACATTAGTAAAAACCTTAACCTCAATCCGAATTAGTTTTTTATTTAATTGCAATTAAATTGATTCTCAATGTTTAAATGTCCCCTAAAACGGACAACTGAAGATTGGGTAAACCGTATTTACATATTCTTCGTTATCTTCTCGACTAATGACGCAAAAATTAGCGACCGCGAGCTACTGTCATTGAAAAATAATGTCGTGAATTTCATTACCACTTTTGTTAATCGTATAATTTACGATGTAAATAGAAAGGGCGTTTGATCTAAATTCAGTGGGGAAAAAGTGTGGTATAAAAACGTGAGCGTTTCTTACCACCAGCATACACAATTCTGTTCAACAAGCAGTGTAACAAACCCAGCAAAAATGTTCAAATTGGTAAGTTGTAGTGGTCGGGTTTAGGGGTAGGTAATTGAGATAACGTTTGCAGATTGCTTTCTTGGCCCTCTTCGTCGCCGTTAACGCCGGTGTGATCGGTCACGGAGGTTACATCGCCGCCGCCCCTGCTCATATTGCCGTTGCGGCCCCAGTCGCCCATCACGCCACCTCCTACGCTAACCACAACTCTGTTTCGGTTCACCCCGTGGCCGTAGCCCACGCCGCTCCCGCTGCCCATGTTGTCCACGCTGCACCAGCGGCTCACGTCGTTCATGCAGCTCCAGTTGTCCACGCCGCACCAGTTTTTCACGCCGCTCCAGTCGCCCATGTAGGAGTTGCCCATGGTCATCATGGCTGGTAAACGTCAGTCAAAGTAATTTATTAAATCTCTGTAAATTATTCTATTGTGATGGTTCTGTTTGTAAATAAAGCAAAAATAGTCATTTACACTGAATGAATTTTATAATAATAATAATAATAATAATAATCTTTAATTCGAAAAATTGTAAATAACAATTACAGAAACGTGAAATAGCCAATGGTCTACGTAAGCATGGCTTTTAGCGCATCGGTGGCGCCGCCAGGCGGGTGAGCCCTGCCCTGTTGCTTGGCCCCCTCTTGGCCCACCCTTGAAAAAATGATCAGCGCTTCCATGAGTAGACTACGAATTGCGCCGTGAATGCGGTCGGCGGATCGTTACACTTTTTTCCCATTCTCCAAATATTCAATTAAATTCACTTTGTTTTGATAATATATACAGGGTAGCAATTGTATTTGGAACACCTTCAGAGCAAAATTTCTTTAAAGAAGCTTTTTATGGTATCTTAAATTATAAAAAAATTGCAACCAATCTACGTAGTTGATATTTGTGGTCAGTGGCGTACTTCTGCATGATCAAGGGGGGCTTATTTTTTATGGTAACCACTAGTTTTACTTAAATAGTCTTAAATAGTACTTTTTGGGATACAGCTGCAAAAAAAACTTATGATATCACATAATCAAATTTAGGAGAAAAACTCAAATTAAAGAAAACGGTTATCACGTTAATTAAATCAATAATTTCACTAGTTTGCGTTAACAAAAAAAAAGATATTATTTTATTAGTTATGTGAAAGCAATTTATTGTATCCAAGATTTAATTAAAATTAAAATTTAAGAAAATACACAAAAAATATTTATAGTGGCGTGTCTGTATCGAGGCGTAAACAGAACTAAGAGGGTATAACTAAAAAATGAACATGTTTTAAATATGACATTAACCATGATGAATATAAATAAATAAATTTGATTATGTAGTATAATAAGTTTGTTATGCTGCTCTATCAAAAAAAAAACTAATAGTTGTTATTTAAAAAAAATATGTCCCCTTTGATTATGTAGAAGCACACCACAGATCACAAATTTTAAGTACATAGATTAGTATCACATTTTTTTATAATTTTATTTACTATAAAAAGCTTCTTTAAAAACATTTTTTATTATACCTGAATCACAATCTCCGTTTTAAACACTCAAATGCGTGCGAAAAAGGGCCTTTAAAACACACGTGCTTTAAAGTTGCTAAGTAACGATACTTCAAGTATGACTTTTGAAACTGTCATCTGGATGAAATAAAAAATCCTCTAGGTCGCTTTCTGTAAATGCAGAACATTTCTTTGGCTTTTGTACCTATCCTTTGGTTGAAGCTTTCACAAACGCGCGTAATTTAGGGTATGCTTCCAAATCTGTTCCACTTTTTAATCGCAGCATTGCTTTAAAGTTTTGAATGAATGCACCAAAATATAGAAGATTTTAAATACCTTTGACATTTCCTTCATATATGCCAGCATTATGGATGCATTTAAGACTGTATTCGTAAGTAACTTCCTATTCATCCATGGAAACAACTTTTCATATTCTTTAATAGGCTTTACTGGAGTTGGATTTTACACCTACCAACGTTTGTTTAGAATTTACAACAATCGATTTAATGGACGGTGTATTATCTTTT
>NW_022170663.1:14158163-14209606 GCF_008802855.1 Photinus pyralis
ACCATCAAGGAATAGCGTGTTATTTAAAATAACTACCTATGTCTGTTCAAGTTATAGTGGAAAGCAGATATCAGTGCATACCTTTGTTTCATCTTACTCTATATCACTATATCCACAACCACTGTCCAATATACAGGGTGAAACATTTTGTCTGGAACAGTGAATATATTTTCAAAACAATGTATATTAAGATAACAAGTGTATAATTCAACCCGTCTTTTAGCAAATGCACGGCGCACGAGTTTAAGGGCACCGACGCACCCACGGAGGCACGGAGTTTGCCCAAATTCTACACTCGGTGTGTTGAACATATTAGTGCTTTAAAGTATTCCGGTTTGATCCTGATATCCTTATAACACTTCGTGTTATTCTTTACTACCCTGAGAGTATTTTTTCTTTTCTTTGAAAACATGACTAATTTATTCGTTGGTCCCATCTTAAGGAATCCGGAGCCGTTTATCTTGTCCATTAAATCGCAAATTGAGTTGTACAAAAATCTAAAACAAGAACCAGTTAGGTCAGGCGGGGTTTATACCCCGAATCAACTCTCCAGTAAAGCCTATTCATAAAAAGTTTAATGTGGGAAGCCCATAAGCACCATTATGAACAAGATTGTTCTTCCTAAATGGATTGAAAATATAGGTTACAGTTCATTACGTTTTAAATACCGAATAACAGTCCTTAAACATGCATACATATATGGTCATATATGAAGGAAATGTCCACAACCAAGGCTCGGTGTAAAGTTAAGATCTTCTTTTTCTTTATGAGGTGTGTATTGGATGCTATTTTAATACATGGCTTTTTTGGGTAATGGTTTGGGGTCCAAAACTTTAAAAGTCAATGCTTTTTGTTCTAAAGCGATTAAGAAAGTGGAACAGATTCTGGAAAGCAACTACCGCTAAAATTACGGCAGGGGGGCTGTTGGGTTAGTTTTAGTTATTTTCTTGTCTAAAAATACGCCGTTTGTGAGTAAAGTTCCAACCAAAGGATGAGGTAATAAAGCATACCGCTTTATAAACTGTTAACATCAGCATTTACAAGAAAGGCGACCACCTAAGGGATTTTTATATACTTAATTTAAGCAAAATCCAGAATTTGACAATTGTGCGGGTTTCACCGAGAAGGTCATACTTGAAGTATCGTTACTTACTGACTCCCGGTTCCTTCCCAAGTCTTTAAGGTGTTTCCGGGTTCAACATTTATAAGCACGTCCGGTGTTTAAGAGGCCCTTCAACTTCTTTTCAAGGATTTTTTTTTCAGTCACAGCTTTCAGTTTCTTAAGGCAATTGCTTACAATCTTTCCGATATCCGCATTTGAGTGTGGTAAACGGAGATTGTGGATTCATGGTATATAAAAATGTTTTTTTTTAAAAGAAAGCTTACTTTTTTTATATATAGTAATAAAATTATAAAAAGGAATGTGATACTAATCTATGTAACTATAAACATTTGTTGATCTGTGGTGTGCTTCTCCAATAATCCAACAGGGGACATATTTTTTTTAAATAACAATATTAGTTTTTTTTTTTGATAGAGCAGCAATAACAAAACTTATTATACTACATAATCAAAATTTATTTTTATTTATATTTCTCATGGTTAATGTCATATTTAAAACATGTTCATTTTTTAGCTTATACCCTCTTAGTTCTGTTTACGCCTCGATACAACACGCCACTATAAATATTTTTTGTGTATTTTTCTTAAATTTTAATTTTAATTAAATCTTGGATACAATAAATTGCTTTCAACATAACTAATAAAATAAAATATCCATAAATTTTTTTTGTTACCCACCTTCAATTCTTTTCTTCCCTTTAACCCCACCCTATTCCTTAATTCTCCGATTTTAAGGCCACTGTCTACCACTACCGAAAAACCAAGTTCCCCGAACAACTCTGACCAACTTTCAGAGCCAGATACAGTAACGGTTCAAGGTTTTCAAGTTATCTATTTTACCTTAAAAAAAAACCGTTCATTTATTAAAAAAAAAAAAAAACCCACACATTCATCAGGCACTAAGGGACATCATAAAAGGGTAATTTAGGGTCAAATTTTATTTTTTACTTGAGGACGAGATCTCGTACGTGTTCTTTTTTTCTGTTATTTCCCTGTTATCATCCTGCCATTATCACCAATCATCATCATTCGGCCCTACAATATCGTGTTAAATTCCTTGATTTCCCTTAAGGGAATACAATACCTTTTCTTTCCCGCTATCTTCTCTATTTCTCTTTATTATATTTTACCCTCATTTCCAGGGACCAACAGGGAGGCAGTTTCTCATTTTTTTCCTGTACGGCGGTGGAACTATCGGGAAAAATTTAGTGGGCGGGGCCTAAATTTCGGGGAGCATTTTATAGGTATTTTCTTTCAGTTTCAGGATCGTCGAACCACCCCTACCACCGAGAGCAGTTGGAGCCGTATTGCTGGGTTACTTCTTTCCTTCCAGTTTTCTTCGTCACAATCCCCATGGTGGCCCTCGAATTTAAATCAGCCTGTATATGTTGGGAATATAAATATTATTAAAAGAAAATGCTGGAAAGTATTCTTCGTTTCACAAGATCACCACTAGGGTGCGAAACATGACGTTTATAACAAAAAAAATTCTTCTCTAACGAAAATGATGCTATTTAAAGTGGTCCTATGTTTTTTTTACTCTATCCTGGCTAGCTTCCCCCAAAAATTAAATTATGTACTCTGTACTCTGTGGCTATATTATCACATTTATCATTTATCACTACTTTGTGTGGGTTGTTTTTAGTTACTGCCACTTATAATCCGATAAACGAACCTGTTATAGAGATACTAAAGAAAGAATTAAAAGTGAATTTAAACAAAATTCAATTTTGCGACAGCGTCAGTTTTTATTCAATAATTCGATATATAATTGTTGGTTTTAGGTACACTAACATTGATAAAAAATGTATCTATCAAAATAATATGTTTTGCCGTTTTTCCAACGAAATTAATAGCGAAGTTTTTGCACTAGCAAGTTAACCAGCAAAAGATACAACACTTTATAAATAATTTGAATTTAATGTCTTTAATTTGGGATTGCGGCCGCTCATTTACGCTCGGAACTCCTTTTATATGGGGAGTTACACCACGTTCTCTTCTTCTCGCAGCCTAACTTGTTGCTTGCCTAGGCTTCTTCTGTTATCTTTCTCCAAGTCTTTCGGTGCTGTAACTTCTCCTTCCATTTTTAATTCCCAGGCTTGCTATGTCTTTAATCACTTGGTCCGCCTACCACTTTGGTCACCTTTATCGTTTTTCCATGTGTGGAAGGTTTTTCAAGTGTTTTAAACATTCCTCGCTCTGTATCTCTGGCGTATTTCCAATCCGAGTTGTTTTTTTTAATACATCCATATATAATAAATGCTCCTTTCCCAATGTTTTCATTGTGTCCCTAATCCACTTGTCTTTTTTTCCCTTTAGGTATAAGTTTTGTACTTTTTTCCTGATTTCTTGATACCCTTTATGGTACTCGTCCTTTCCTGTTTCTAGCCATGCAAATCTCGCGTCCTTTTTAGTGTGAAACCACTGATTTGATTTCTCCCCTACCTTTCTTCAGCTTCAGAAACCTTATCGTTTCATTTTGTGAAAATATTCTTAGATTTTATTAGCAACTTTTCCGATAAAGGATTATTAAAATGTTGCTAGAAATCTTAAAAGCTTTTGCGAAATCTTACAAAACTCTTTAGATGTGTTGGACAAATCTCAGGCGAAAAATTACAATTTCTACGATTAGTCCAGGCTAAATAGCTTTAAAATAATTTATTTTCAAAAAAAATTAGTGACCGGGCCAAACCGAGTTTTTTATGCAGGTGAAATGGTTAGAAATTGGGGAAAAATAATTAAAACAGCTGAATTTTTCCGCGGGTGAAATCCCAGGGGTTGAAATGGGTGGAAAGTGGTATTTTGCAATTTGTGGCAAAACTATTAATTTTAGGAGAAAATGTTTAATTTAAAACTTATAGAGAATAAGAAAATGGGACCCTTTTGTATCTGCACTGTTTTTTTTATAACCTCCAATTCTCCTATATGGAAACTGTTTTTTTTATTCCCTATAACTTGTATATTGCACATTTTCGCCTAAAACTAATAGTTTTGCCACAAATTGCAAAATACCACTTTCCACCCCTTTCAACCATAATCCACCCGTAAAGACAGATTTATAACCTAGAAATCTTGATACATTCCCTACGATTGTTTCTATATTTTCTGTAGAAACGTTGGTTACACGCAATGTAACTAAGGTAACATTATTCTTTTTAGCGCATTTCCACAAAAATAAAAAAAAATGCGCTATTGTGGCCACTTTGTCCGTCCGTCCGTCCGTCCGTCCGTCCGCTAATTTTGCGACGCTACTAGTTTTTTATCTTAAGAGCTATTGTTCTACTTTTTTCGCTATTTGGTTCGTTATGGTGTCGAGTCTTGTACCAAGGAAGGAATTTTTTCTGCACCGCTTACAAAAAAAGTTATTGTAAAAAAAACAAAAAACCGTTTTTTACATGTTCCATAATTTTACACTACACCGTTTATTAACGATCCTAGAGATCGTTTATAATTTTGCATTGCTATCTGTCGCCTGCCGGTTGGTCTGTCCGTCTGTTCCTTTGTCTGTCTGTCCATCTATCTGTCCGTGTGAACGATAACCTTGTTTAGAAATGTTCGATCGCTTTTACATCTCCGTTAGTTATGAACTGAATTGCATGAAATTCAATATGGGCATAGCTTTAGCCATATAATACGCAATGCAAAAAGTTGAATCGAATCGATTCAAAATTCACAGTGCCCTTTTCGCATCTCGACCATTTATAAACCGAATTGCAAACTTTTTTACTTATAAAAGTATTTGAATAAAATTTGATACATAGGCACTTGGAATAAAGGAAAATCAAACGCCAATTTCAAAATTTGGTTTTGCGCATGCGCAGTGCCAACTTTTTTATTTATGGAAAAATTTAAACGAAATTTGATACATAAGCACTTCGAATAAAGGAAAATCAAACGCCAATTTCAAAATTTGGTTTTGCGCATGCGCAGTGCCAACTTTTTTATTTATGGAAGAATTTAAACGAAATTTGATACAGAGGCACTTGGGATAAAGGAAAATCAAACGTCAATTTCAAAATTTGGTTTTGCGCATGCACAGTGCCAACTTTTTTATTTATGGAAGAATTTAAACGAAATTTGATACATAAGCACTTCGAATAAAGCAAAATCTAGCCTAGTTTCAAAATTTTATTTGCGCAAAATGCGCAGTGCCAACTTTTTTATCTTGGAACTATTTTATGAACATTGATACGTAGGCGCTGGAACAAGAAACACTCTAAAATTAGTTTTTTAAAATTTAGTTGCGCAAATGCGCAGTTCCAACTTTCTTATTTAGAAAAGCATTGAAATGAAATTCTTCTCATAAACTGAAATTGAAGTTGCACGTCAACAATGGATTGCCCATGTGCAACGCTAT
The DNA here is from genome assembly GCF_008802855.1 of Photinus pyralis. Lineage (NCBI taxonomy): Eukaryota > Metazoa > Arthropoda > Insecta > Coleoptera > Lampyridae > Photinus > Photinus pyralis. The sequence continues at coordinate 14,163,643 of NW_022170663.1, forward strand.
CTTTCATATTTGTGGCCGGATTTTTACGATTTTAACAGAAGTTGCATCTTACAAATGTGAAATGAATGCAAGTGGAAATGCGCTTTATGTAAATCGTTTACGATTACTTTTTAACTTGTTAGTCATACTTTAAAGTTTAAACATAGGTAAATAAAATAAACCTTTAGCGATAGCTTTGTTTGTCTGCTGGTGTATTTTCTTCCCGATTTCAAAAACGGCTAGAAATTCTTTTTGGCAACTCATTATTACCTACCTATACGTATATATCAAATCGGTCACGATTATTAAAGAAACTGGTGGAAATTTCTTCAATCAGACTTCAGTGTTTCGTTATTGTCGATTGACCCACACCAAAAATCCGTTAATTTGTTTTGCCTTTACGTTAGTGGCAAACTTAGGTTAGTTATTTTTTGAATCTGAACCCTTTACAAAATGGGATCGTGAGAGGGTTAGGCGAGGTTATTTCATTCACTTATTAAACCTATGGCCTTGCGTATTTGTTTTGGGAAAAGTCACGTTACAATCTTCATTCTAGATAATAATTCAGAAAATCATTTTGCTGTAACCCTTAAATGCACATTTCGTGACTTTTCTAACTATAATTTGAGGAAATAGGCATAATTGTGGAAATTTGCCAAAAAACTTCAACTTCATTCGGTCCTAAGGAGTTTATATTTTTTATTGTAAGTAGGTAAGGAGTATATTTTACAAACGAGCTACATGCTGTCTGAAAATGCCCAGAGGGTTGCGTTACCAAATAAAACACACAATCTCAATTTAAAATGTGCTCCATTATTTTAGCAAACTAATCAATCTTGATCTCGTTAATTACATTAAAGCAGGTCTTAAATAGTAAATACGCCGCATTGCCTGCCTACACCTCAATGTCTAATATTGCTAGTACATACATATTTATGAACATAAATAGGTACAAGTAACCGTAAATAATTCTAACTTAATAAATAAAAACGATCGGTGCCAAAACCTTAACCTCAATCCGATTTAGGTTTTTATTTGATTAAAATTAAATTGATTTTATATGATTAAAAACCCTAAAAACGGAAAACTGAATTGGGTAAACCAGATTTGCATATACTTGGTTATCTTGTCGCAAAGATTGGCGGCCGCGATTTACTTTCGTTGAAAAATACTGTCGCGAATTTTATTGCTACTTTTGTTGACCGTATAATTTACAATGTAAATAGAAAGGGCGTTTGATCTTAGTTCAGTGGGGAAAAACTTTGGTATAAAAACGCGAGCGTTTCTTACCACCAGCATACACAATTCTGTTCAACAAGCAGTGTAACAAATAAACCCAGCAAAAATGTTCAAATTGGTAAGTTGTTGTGGCCGTAGAGTTTAGGGGTAGGTAATTGAGATAACGTTTGCAGTTTGCTTTCTTGGCCCTCTTCGTCGCCGTTAACGCCGGTGTCATCGGTCACGGGGGTTACATCGCGGCCGCGCCCGCACATATTGCCGTTGCCGCCCCAGTCGCCCATCACGCCACCTCCTATGCTAACCACAACTCAGTTTCGGTTCACCCCGTAGCCGTCGCACACGCCGCTCCAGCTGCCCATGTTGTCCATGCCGCACCGGCCGCTCACGTCGTGCATGCCGCTCCAGTTGTCCATGCCGCACCAGTTTTTCACGCCGCTCCAGTCGCCCATGTAGGATATTCCCATGGTCATCATGGCTGGTAAACATCTACAACAGTCAGTCAAAGTAATTTATTAAACCTTTGTAAATAATTCTATTTCGATGGTTATGTTTGTAAATAAAGCAAAAATAGACATTTACACTGAGTGCTATTATTATTATTATTGTGCGTAGTCCCAGTCGGTTCCTGCACTGCGACGTTTTGGTCTATTCTGCTCTCCAGTATTGTCTACCCTTCAAGAATACGTGTACCCTTTTGATAGAACGAACCCTCGTTACTTCCTCCTCCTCCAGTTTTGTAAGACAAACTGTTTTAATTGCCCTCTCAGTACATTGAGGGTTTTATTTTTAAATATTTAATCAAAGATGAACGAATTCCCCGCCCTTGATGATCTCTCCGCGCCATTGACTCTCAGCCGATATGTGCATCTGCCTTAATTACTAGGTGTAGTGGGGATAACAGTAATAATAGTGTTATCATTGCCCCCGTAATTCCAAGGCACGCTCTTCGTGACACCTTGCAAAGTATCTGTATGTTCTTCTGGGTAATGGTCTTATTCCACCACATCGGTGACGCATGTCCATACGTGTGCCCATGGTATAATCATTTTAGTGTACATTCAGTGGGTCATTTTTGGAGATCCCATCTTGCTCCCCAACGCTCGTCTGCAGGTTTACAGAGACCTTGTGACTTTGTTTGCTATTTTTTCCAGATGTGATTTGAAGGTAAGCCCTTGGTGTAATATGATGCCCAAGTATTTACCTACTCTCACCACCAGTAGCTTCGTGCCGCACATTGAAATGTCTTTAGCTTTGTCGGCCTTTTTCTACGTGAGAAAGAAATGAGGTTTGTTTTTGTTGGATTTAACAGACAATTTAATTAAAGCTGCCTGCATCACAACTGACACGAATTCCTCAAATCTGCCACTGTTTACTGATGGGTTTACCCATTAGTTTAAGGAGCAAGGACGTTAGACAACTTGACTTGGGCGTGTGAATCTCGCCCAGGTTTCGGTATGAATACGAATTTTACGTACCCCCACGCCATAGGTACGTATCCCAGGGCAAAACTTGCCCTTATAGTAACGTGCATAGTAGGGAGGATAGCAGGTCGCGGCCTTATTATGGTAGAGTAGGAAGAATCCATCCATTCCTGGGGATTTATGCGAATGGAAAGTCTTAACTGCCCACCTAACTATCTGTCGAGTCAAAACCCAATCTCCTCTGTTCCACCTGTTGAGAGTAATTCGTTCGCCCGCGTCATTTTGCGAGAGAGTCTTTGATCCCGAAAAGTGTGATTGAAGCAAAAGCTTCAAGGGCTCCTTTGCGCTCTCTGTATAACCCCCCTCAATTTCCTTCAAGTGACCGATTCTACCCCTTTTTGTAAAGATTTCATGTTGTACCTTTCTTTTTGCCTTATTGTATTTAGTGAGTGTGGTTCGGTATGAACCTCACTCCCCCGTGTTGTTTGTCCGTGTGGCTCAGTGGTAGAAAATTGGGCTACACAGCCGGGAGGTCCAGTGTAAAATCAGTGTTAAATGTGTTTCGGGCATTGAGAGAGTCCCTCGTGCCACAATAGTTTTGGAAGAAGACTTTACAAAATTGAAATTTAAAATTTTTTATTTTATTGTATGTTAAAATGACACTATGAGTAGGCTAAATCGTTCTTTAACCGTAAGGATAGATAAAGTGATCACTTTAACCGTAAGGGTAGATAAAGTGAAACAGATGAGTGTGCATTCTGTCATTCTTATTGCAAATACACGATGACGTCAAGAACATATGACAATTCTGTTTCTATAGCAACGATCGCGATGGCAGAACCTAAGCCTGCTATTTTCGATGCCTCTAAATTAAATCAGAATTGTCGGAAGCTTTACAATGAGTTATATGGCTTCTGCTATAAAATAAAGTATACACGACGATAAATGGAAACTAACCATCTCGTGAAAGTATCTTTCTCTCAATGCTTCAAATATCCTTTTATCGTCTTGTATAATAAATAACAATAACTCCATCCCCAATACATGCATGTAAGGTTTAGAAAGAAATTAAAGATAAACGCAACCTTTGGGTCCTTTGTGGGTATAGTTCCAAAATTAAGCTGAGCGAGTGATGGAAGAAATGAAGAAAATTTTCCAATAAATCAAATGACCGTAATTTGATTTATTGGAAAAGAATGTTTTTCTTCATTTCTTCCATCACTCACTTTTTTTCAATACTCGTAGATCACACTATGGGTAATGGAGCTTTTAGATTTGCACAATAAATAACAAAGATCGGTGCAGATACAGAACATTAGTAAAAACCTTAACCTCAATCCGAATTAGTTTTTTATTTAATTGCAATTAAATTGATTCTCAATGTTTAAATGTCCCCTAAAACGGACAACTGAAGATTGGGTAAACCGTATTTACATATTCTTCGTTATCTTCTCGACTAATGACGCAAAAATTAGCGACCGCGAGCTACTGTCATTGAAAAATAATGTCGTGAATTTCATTACCACTTTTGTTAATCGTATAATTTACGATGTAAATAGAAAGGGCGTTTGATCTAAATTCAGTGGGGAAAAAGTGTGGTATAAAAACGTGAGCGTTTCTTACCACCAGCATACACAATTCTGTTCAACAAGCAGTGTAACAAACCCAGCAAAAATGTTCAAATTGGTAAGTTGTAGTGGTCGGGTTTAGGGGTAGGTAATTGAGATAACGTTTGCAGATTGCTTTCTTGGCCCTCTTCGTCGCCGTTAACGCCGGTGTGATCGGTCACGGAGGTTACATCGCCGCCGCCCCTGCTCATATTGCCGTTGCGGCCCCAGTCGCCCATCACGCCACCTCCTACGCTAACCACAACTCTGTTTCGGTTCACCCCGTGGCCGTAGCCCACGCCGCTCCCGCTGCCCATGTTGTCCACGCTGCACCAGCGGCTCACGTCGTTCATGCAGCTCCAGTTGTCCACGCCGCACCAGTTTTTCACGCCGCTCCAGTCGCCCATGTAGGAGTTGCCCATGGTCATCATGGCTGGTAAACGTCAGTCAAAGTAATTTATTAAATCTCTGTAAATTATTCTATTGTGATGGTTCTGTTTGTAAATAAAGCAAAAATAGTCATTTACACTGAATGAATTTTATAATAATAATAATAATAATAATAATCTTTAATTCGAAAAATTGTAAATAACAATTACAGAAACGTGAAATAGCCAATGGTCTACGTAAGCATGGCTTTTAGCGCATCGGTGGCGCCGCCAGGCGGGTGAGCCCTGCCCTGTTGCTTGGCCCCCTCTTCGCCCACCCTTGAAAAAATGATCAGCGCTTCCATGAGTAGACTACGAATTGCGCCGTGAATGCGGTCGGCGGATCGTTACACTTTTTTCCCATTCTCCAAATATTCAATTAAATTCACTTTGTTTTGATAATATATACAGGGTAGCAATTGTATTTGGAACACCTTCAGAGCAAAATTTCTTTAAAGAAGCTTTTTATGGTATCTTAAATTATAAAAAAATTGCAACCAATCTACGTAGTTGATATTTGTGGTCAGTGGCGTACTTCTGCATGATCAAGGGGGGCTTATTTTTTATGGTAACCACTAGTTTTACTTAAATAGTCTTAAATAGTACTTTTTGGGATACAGCTGCAAAAAAAACTTATGATATCACATAATCAAATTTAGGAGAAAAACTCAAATTAAAGAAAACGGTTATCACGTTAATTAAATCAATAATTTCACTAGTTTGCGTTAACAAAAAAAAAGATATTATTTTATTAGTTATGTGAAAGCAATTTATTGTATCCAAGATTTAATTAAAATTAAAATTTAAGAAAATACACAAAAAATATTTATAGTGGCGTGTCTGTATCGAGGCGTAAACAGAACTAAGAGGGTATAACTAAAAAATGAACATGTTTTAAATATGACATTAACCATGATGAATATAAATAAATAAATTTGATTATGTAGTATAATAAGTTTGTTATGCTGCTCTATCAAAAAAAAAACTAATAGTTGTTATTTAAAAAAAATATGTCCCCTTTGATTATGTAGAAGCACACCACAGATCACAAATTTTAAGTACATAGATTAGTATCACATTTTTTTATAATTTTATTTACTATAAAAAGCTTCTTTAAAAACATTTTTTATTATACCTGAATCACAATCTCCGTTTTAAACACTCAAATGCGTGCGAAAAAGGGCCTTTAAAACACACGTGCTTTAAAGTTGCTAAGTAACGATACTTCAGGTATGACTTTTGAAACTGTCATCTGGATGAAATAAAAAATCCTCTTAGGTCGCTTTCTGTAAATGCAGAACATTTCTTTGGCTTTTGTACCTATCCTTTGGTTGAAGATTTCACAAACGCGCGTAATTTAGGGTATGCTTCCAAATCTGTTCCACTTTTTAATCGCAGCATTGCTTTAAAGTTTTGAATGAATGCACCAAAATATAGAAGATTTAAATACCTTTGACATTTCCTTCATATATGCCAGCATTATGGATGCATTTAAGACTGTATTCGTAACTAACTTCCTATTCATCCATGGAAACAACTTTTCATATTCTTTATAATAGGCTTTACTGGAGTTGGATTTTACACCTACCAACGTTTGATTAGATTTTACAACAATTGATTTCATTGTATTTCCTATTTTTAAATTATACTGCAGGTATAATAAAAAATACTATAAGATACACGTGTATAATTGGTCTTTAAAGCACTTGCAACGTTAAAGGCACTCCGTTTTGCGTCGTGCCCTTAAACTCGTTGCGCGTGCTTTAAAGACTTGATTATACACTTGTATCTTAATATACTATTGTTTTGAAAATATATTCACTGTTCCAGACAAAATGTTCACCCTGTATATTGACAGTTTGTGGATATAGTGATATAGAGTAAGATGAACAAAGGTATGCACTTGATATCTGCTTTCACTATAACTTACCGACACAGTAGTTATTTTAAATAACACACTATTCCTTGGTTAGTAATAAATATCGTACTAATAATACCTCGATCAGTTTTTCCACTATGTTTTTAAAATCAATTAAATGCTCTATTTTTCTATATGTGACTTTTTTTATTATAAATAAGGCAAGGCAATAGAATAGATGTTCATACATTTTTACATTCAGAAAATGTCTCTCACAGTCTTCTGACAAATATGGGCGTGACTAGCTTACAAATTTAAGGGGTGATATAAAGCTCCAAGAAAACATGAATACATAATAAGTGTCTAGCGTACTGTGACCTAACCTAAAACATATTGGCCCCAGGTTGACCCACCCATTGAAATACTGCCACTGTAGCGCATGCTCTATTACAATGGAAATAGTAACCGTTTTGCACACTTTCTCTCCAGTTGACACCTTTCCTCTTTATTATCTTTCGCCGATCGTTCTCAATACTCCTATTGTGTCTCTCACGCCCATTCCTCTTCTAAAACCAAACGGTTCCTCTCCTATATTCTCCTCCACAACTTTGTTAAGCCTTCTATTCAATAATTTTACATCTTTGCTGTGTGTGTCACTAGGCTGAACATTCTGAACATTTTTTTGCATTTCTGAACAGAGAAAGTCCTCTAGCCACAGCACACTTTCGTAGATTATTACGTAATTTCTTTGATTCCTTTTCCTGCAGATAAATCTATGGGGATGGTATCGACCCCTACTGCCTTTTCATCCTTCATTTCTTTTATAGTTCCCATTACTCCGGTTGATAGAATACCTTCCCCGATGTTATCATTCTCTACGTCCTCTACGCTTTCTACTGCTGTGTTGGTTTTGTTCTTTACTTAATACATATAATTCCGTCATATACTTAACAGTTTCCATCTTCCCAATACTTCGCTTGCTTCCGTAAACAACTGGTCATCCTTATTTTCTACTTCCGTCCCTGTTAAAACCACCTAATTTCTCCAGTTCTTCATTTTCCTTCCTGTAGTCTTTAAAAATGTAATGTTTTCCTCCATGTTATTTACCATTTTTGTTGTTACCCAGGGTTCTTTGCCAATTTTTATTACACCATCCTTTATCCTCTCCCAATGTTTCTCCACGCTATCTTCCATTCATGGTGTTTCATCCCACGCTTCTATTTCTCTTTCCAATTCTTTCACCTTTTCCAAATTCCATTTTCTACTATCGGCAGCTTTCTTCGCACTTTTAAGTCGTATCTCTAAATCTGCAGCTAAGAGAATGTTGTCACTGAATATATCAGCTCTTGATAGTCCACAAACTTTTTTGACTCCGTTTTTATTTCTACATAAAATCTGATTCCTAAATAGGTCTGCTGGTGCTGTCCAGGTCTACCGCCTTCTTTTACGGTCCTCAAACTGTGTGTTTCGTCAGAATCGAATTATTTACTTTTCAAAACTCTCCTCTTTCGTTTCTTTCTTCAAGTCCGTATTTTCCAACCACTCCCGGAACCTCTTTCTCACTGGCACTTTAATTTCTGCTAGAGTACTCGAGCACAGTTTCTGCTTCTAATGTGTTGCAAACTTCAGGAATCTTATTCAAAACGAAACCATTCGAACCAATTTAGGAAATACCAATATTTTAACTGTATCAATTATGTAACAATTAACTAATTAAGAAAGTGAAACGTAAATGAAGCGTACACGCTTCTTTTGCGGTTTAATTAATTAAAACTGCGGGTGTAGGTATCAAATGCTTTTGTTGTTAATTTTTGTGTAACATTATCATTTGATTTATATTACGTCAGCTTTCCAGCGAGAGATCAGCGCCATTGTGCAACTTTATTTGAAATGTTATCCTCTGGACTCGCAATGAAATTAAATCCTCCCTTTCACTGTCTGAATTTAACTGCGCGAGAGCGAGATTGTGAATATAAACGCGACCCTAGCCCTCAGCAGTCATACTAGGCCTAAAGTCCTACACAGTGCAGACGAAGATGTTCAAATTCGTAAGTTGTCAGTTTGTCAAGTTATATGATGACTAATTTTCTTTGTAGATAACAATTGTGGCCCTTTTTGCCGCCGCCAACGCCGGTATCATCAACCACGGAGCGCTCGTACCAAGTTCGGGCTCGGCGCATTTTGGAATCGCCCCATTTAACCAGGGCCCGTCGTTCGCTCACAATTTGGCACCACTACAAGCAATTTCGGTACCTTTGGTTCACGCAGCGACGCCCGCCCGCGTCATACCATCCGCTCCAATTGCCCATGTTACCTTCACCCATGGCCACCACAGTTTGCATTAGTTAAACTGTATCAATAAACATTGAATTTTTACATGTTTTATTGTCGATCATTTCTTACTGCATTGGGGATTTTTGGAAGGGGTTCACATTTTCCCTCCATTCTGGACGGATTTTTATGAATTTTTTATGTGTCTATATGGTCCCCAGATGCGGTTTGTACTCACCGATCGGATTATATGATTTTTTTTTATTTTCCTTGTGAGTTGATGTCGCACTCTGCTATTTCGCGTACCGATAAATTCATGCGCCAAGTCACTTGCGTGGTACCGTGTATTTACAATGACATTCCGTTATCGAAAAAATTTTGTAACGGTAGCTCTAAATTTGCATTAAAATTTAATTTTAAGAGTTCTAAGTGTAGAGCATATCATTGAAATTCTATAAGGTGTCGAAATTTATAGGGCCGATTTTTCAGTGAACAGTTTGACTAGTGGAATTGTATCATTAAGCCGTGGTGGAAATGAGGCCTGTGATTTCTGCGTCGTTTAATTTGTGTAGAGAACTGTTTTATTTTTGGATTCGGGATTTCGGGGATTTCGATCGTATTCTGTTATCTTAATTAGGACTATTTGGTTACATCTGCCAATTCGGCATGAGGTCAGTTTAGCATCTTCTAAACGGTCCAGTTAGCTCAAAGAAATCAAAATTGAAACTTAGAATTGAAATTATTTTCCTGCTAGACATCCGGCTCCTGTCATAATGAATCTCAATGGTGACTGAATTCATAACTTATTACACAACTTTTGAACACTTGACATAATTCTTGGACACGAAAAGAAAAATCTGACATGAACACTCTATCGGGGTCGCTCAATGGATTTGAAAAGACATACAATTAATTGATGGACAATGGTAAAAATTTATTCTTGAACTTAACTTCCTGGTCAGGCGAAGGCAGTTCTAGGACTGAGTCAGGTACAAATCATTTACAATTGCGAATTTAATCATAAAAATGATCTCTAAACTAAACAAGAACCAATCAATCTCTAAGTGTTAATTCTGTGCACCTCAATCAGGACCATTTGAAGCTCCTTCCGAAACTTCCTCGGCTAACCAACATTTGCGAACAGAGGGGTTAGGTCTGAGAAAAACAATTCACGAAACTCACTAAATCGCGTCCTACGGAATCTGGGGGAATAATTCTTATTGGCATGTCCAGTCGATTCTGAAATCGCTTTAGCCGTACCCAAGAGGCCTGGGGTTTTGCCCCTATTATTTTGACTCGAAAACCAATTACCTATACAAGTTTTCAACAAAGGCGTCATCAATTACTAATTGATAAAGGATTATGGAAATACAAGAACAAATTCAACAAATAATTAGCGCCCCGTATAAAACAAACCGAACCCCCCGATCCATCGTACAAGCCGATAACAATAATCGTACTTGAATTTTAAAGTCAACTTTCTACGAATTGTTAAATATAAAATACATGTGGAATGTTCCACGACAGGTAAATAATACGTACAAAAAATCTTCAAGTTACACTAGTTTGTATCAACGCCCTGTATAGTACTTAAATGAAAGCTACAAACACCTACAGAAAATTCTACTAAATACACAAAAGCTGCAATATGCCCCAAATTAACATCTCCCTATAAAATGTTAAATCCGACCCTGACGTCAAAATAGACACAGTTAAGCTACGAAAAATTCCACAAAATAATATTAACTCAATATTGCACAAATTGCAATCCCTTATAATGTAATTGAATGTAAGTGAACAACGAAATTACTACGTATCTCCATAATGAAACGCATCTCGTATGCGCAAATTACAGTAAACAAGAAACCTACCCCTAAATAGGGACCTCCTAAATTAACAGTGGTAGTAACTTGGGCTACATAGCCGGAAGGTCAGGTGTTCGAACCTGGACTGAAGCAAGAATTTTCATCTGTGGCAGAGATGGGAATTTCCTTAGACTAATTTCGAGCGTTCTGCCGGCTACTTCGAATTAGGTGCAGTTTTGCTAATTCGTAAGGTAATTACCGGAGTAGTACAGAACAACTTAAGACCTTCTGGAGGGGCATCTCTAAAATGCAAATTGTGGCAAAACTATTGATTTTAGGCGAAAATGTTACTGTAAAAGTTATAGATATTAAAAAAATGAGCAACTTTTGTATCTGCACTATTTTCACATAACCTCCAATTTTCCTAGAAAAACCGGAAAAACTGTTTTTTTCGTTTTTTATTCTTATTTTTGCGAAAAAATGTCGTAGGGGTTTGAAATTTGGAGGTAACATAGCCTGTTTTATGATAAAATGGAAGATAATTGTTTGGGCCCATAACGTTTAACCGTTTCCAAGATCTAACAATTTCGGTAAAAAATCACCTCTTTTTCAAGGGGATGAAAAATCTATTTTTTTTCAACGTACAGAGGTGCGCGGGGTAGCAAAATTTTCGTAACGATTTACATTTTAATAATCAAAAATAAAAAATATTATTCCAATAGAAAAATTTCAAGAAAAGCGGCAAAAAACGGGGGGAACAGTTTTAAGATACACAGTTTTTGACAGTAGATAAATAGGCTTTTTTGCAAATAAATTAACGTGTTGGATCCGCGTTAATAAAAAGTTTTGGAAATCTGTCTTCTCTCTCCTCTTTAATGTTGCTAAAATATTTTCTTTTGTTTCCCAGTGCCCAACTGCCTTAATTAAAACATCTTTATTATTTCATTTTTCTGCGCATTTTTACTGCAATAAAAGCAATTCGAAGTAAAATCGAATTCTTTTACTTCCTGAACAATTTGTTTTTGTTCACTAACTCTTCTTCCTGCCTGTTTTGCAGCTGATGGGATTAAGTTGGGCCTGTTGATCGTTAATTTACAGAAATTATGAATAAAATCCTCATAATGTTTATTCCTGCAGGTTTGACATCTCAAATCATTTGCTATTGGCCGGTAAAACCAACGTTCTTATTGCAGATTTTGCAAGTTTATCAACAGGCCCAACGCAATTGCATCAGCTATAAAATAAGCAGGAAGAAGAGTCAGTGAACAAAAATAAATTGTTCAAGAATCAGGAAGCACGATACATAATTCGATTTTATTTCGAATTGCTTTTATTGCGGTAAAAATGCGGAAAAAAGAATTAATGAAGATGTTTTAACTAAAACAGTTGAGCATAAGATAACAAAAGAGAATATTTAGGCAAACATTAAAGAGGAGGAAGAAGAGAGATTTCGAAAAAATCTTTATTAACATCCAACATGTTGATTTATCATGTCAAAAACCGTGTATATCTTAAAACTGTTTTTCCGGTTTTTGGCGATTTTCTCGAATTTTTGCTATAGGAATAATATTTTTTTATTTTGGTTTATTAAAATATAAGTCTTCCTGAAAATTTTGCTACCCCGCGCACCTCTGTACGATGAAAAAAATAGATTTTTCATCTCCTTGAAAAAGAGGTGGTTTTTTTCAGAAATCGTGAGATCTTGGAAACGGTTCAACTTTACGGGCCCAAAAAATTATCTTCTTTTTATCATGAAACAAGCTATGTTTCATCCAAATTTCAAACCGCTACGACTTTTTTTCGAAAAAATAAGAATAAAAAACGAACAAAACAGTTTTTCTGGTTTTTCTAGGAAAATTGGAGCTTATGTGAAAATAGTGCAAATACAAAAGTTGGTAATTTTTTTAATCTCTATAACTTTTGCATTGAAGATTTTCGTCTAAAATTAATAGTTTTGCCACAATTCTCAAAACACCACTTTCCACCTCTTTCAACCCCCGTCATTTCACCCGTGGAAAAATTCAGCTGTTTTAATTATTTTTTCCCAATTTCTATTCATTTCACCTGCCTGAAAAACCCGGTTTCGCCCGGTAACTAATTTTTTTCATACAAAAATATTATACATATAGCCTGGAATTTTTATTTACATGGGAAATCGTACTATAGAACTTCCAAAGGCGACTTGCAGCAACTCATTTTTGATCGCCCGGTATACCAAAGCCCGTGGCCAACGTTTTCAAAGTTTTACATTGAGATTTCCTAAACTAGGTCACTAATTAAATCAAAGCTGCCTACCCCCTGAATAATCCAGATAACGAAGTAGTATTTTTTATCAACCCCCATCAAGTCCCGAGTAGGGTTAATCAATACTTTTTTGTGATGAATTATGATTATCGACGTCCCCACTTCTAATTGAAATCAAAATTATATTTCTTAGTCCTAAGAGACTTGATTAGGTTGATTTGATAAACAAAATTTGACATTGCACCCTGCAATTTCTTAATTTTTAATTGGCAAACGAAAAAAGATGCACACTTATAAAACCCATATAGGTCTATTCACCCTGGATCAAAATGGTTCCTCTAATTACGAATCACGTTTTCAATTTCCTACCACAATTCAATTCATAGTCTAAGAAACAAAGCTGAACATAGTACAAAACCAATTTTTTCAAAATGGATCTACTCCGATGGGCGCTTTTCATTTTTAAGGAGTGCAAACTACCCCAAAATATAACTCTGTATTAAAGCTTAATAATGTGAGTCATATTTGGTGCAAATGAGTTGAGTAATGCAAGTTAGATGCGTTGGAAAATTATTTTAGAATATTTCAACCATTAAAATTCAATCCCTGGTGTAGTAGAATTAAAGAAAAAGTATTTACCCTCAAAAAATTAATAACTTATCACACTGTTTTAATTACAAAAATGGCTTAAAATATTATTAATTTCATTTTGTAACTTTCCAACTCTTAAAAACCGCCCCTTATGACATTGCAATGCTTTAAGACTACTTTATGTCCGATTGTATAATAATCTATACTTTATGATATCTTTTTGCGGCCATAAAGTGGCTCTTTATGGACGGCGGCCATAAACAAATGTCACGTGGTCGGTTGTCAAAATAATTTATTTAAACATAACAAAATAAATATAAATGCGAAACTTCTGAAGAAACACCTACTTCGAGGCTTATTCGAGTAGTAATTGTTAATATTAATCACCCAATCCACATTGTTCTTTATAATGAGTTGTCCACTCATTTGATGTCTTTCTTCGATTTCTTTATGATGATATGAAGGACCCGCTCCGTCAAGGATTTTCGTCGCAACGTTGACATCCTCCATGGCGCACGATGTCAGTCATACTTCCACCTGCATTTGCCAGAAGACTTGCAGACGTTCTTCGAAAAGAATGGCTAGTGTAGGAAGAAGCATTTGTTAAATTCAAGAATTTGGCCACCACACTAGGAAGGCGGAACACCACCAACTTTGTGAACCCCTACAGGTTGAACCGTGCATTTTCCTTTCTGATAATTGATAAAAAATCTGTTGTGTGACGTTAACTAGCATGGAGTATTTAATCCATAAGCTTGATGCTTTATACGACGCGAGATCGGTCGTAAAGTAAGCCAGAATTGTATCTTCAACGGTTTTTTTTTACATTTCTCTTTACGCACCATTTCTTGTATGCATTGTAAGCTTCTTCATATACCGTTCTCGATTTGCAGGGAAACAGAGTTTCCTTCGCTGCGGATGCAATTTGCGATATTTCTGGAAAATTATTAACCGAGAAGACATTAATTTAGTAAAGTTTCGTTTTAATGCACAAAGGATTATAATTATTTAATAAACACTGTTTTATTGTTGTATTGGCAAAAACACACTTCACAAATTAAATTTTCTATGAGTATAATATGCACTCATGTAGGCAACTCTTTAAAATCTTCGAGAAATTGTTTATAGTGGACCGATTTCGATAAAAACGTCGAAAGGTCAAGATCTCATCAGGTCCTTCGACGACTGCAATTGAATTGGTCCGTGCTCTGACGACCCAAGTGGTGTTGGATGGGGCACAAATAACTTAACGGCAAGCAAGTTGTTTCGAATCCCGCTGCCGACTGCTCTATCTGGGGTTTTGTCAGAGGGTTTTCCTCAGGCATACGTAGCTTCGCATAGTGTTAGCGTTATGTTGAAATCTAAGAAGCGAATGCTGGAGCAGTACTCTCCCCCTCAGCGCCCTAACTCCGTTCCTTCCGTTCCCATCCCTCACTTTACCTATCCTTACATTCCCGTTTTCTAGATAAAGAGGCTCCGGCAAGCCTGAGCATGTAGTCAGAGATGTCGGAGGAATGAAACACGATGACATTTTCCTTGCATCATCGGAAACACTTCGGTATCTAACATTTTTGCTACACGCATTTTGCTACACTCGGAATTGGCTCAATTAACCTACACGCGATGCCAAATTCTGATCTTATCGGTCAAAATTGACCTTTAATGCACCGCCTTATATGATAAATCTCTGTATCTAATTATGTAAATTTATGTGAGATTATGAAATTGTGGCAAAATTTGTCTTACATCCCAATGGAGGGAGTCCGGTACCACTCTTCGGCCAGTTTTTTCACACTGAAAAAACATCCAAATTATGCATGCATTAATTTTTTTCCACTGAAAGGTGTTGTCCCTCTTCGTATACTAACTTCTTAGGTCCATTGACTTAAATTAAAAAAATGTGGGTCATAGCAATACAGTCACCTTCGTTTCATGACAGATCATTCTTAATCCAGTTCAACTCCCATTAAACATATTTTTGCTTACATTAACGCGTAATTAAAAGTAATGAAATTTTGTACTATTTCGTCATGTACAGGATTTCGAGCCAGCGACATGTCTAAAATGGCAAAACTGCACGAAACTGGAGCAAATGCAATTATAAAGAAAAAAATTCTATAAATAAACGTACAAGTTTTGTTGCTTTAGGAGGTATCCTTGCAATAGTTGTCAATGTACGGAATGCGTAAATTGGACAAATAAGCAAAATTGTTCAATACCAATTGTCCCACGGCTATTGGTGGTATGAAAAAAATCAACCTTCTTCAGGTGCACGGTATCGTGTAAAGTGGGATGTATCGATGCAATGGGGAAGTGATTTACTATTCTCGGCAATATTTGCACACCTATTGTGCTACTTGAATATTTATGGCTTTTTGGACAGTTTTGCAGGAAAATTTGTCGCAATAGTAATTGCCGCACAAAGAATAAGTAAAAAATTCATTTTCAGGTTGAGATACTTTATAAGTCCCCTTCGGTGTGCTACTTAGAGTAGATGTAGACATTTAACAAAGTAAATAAAAAAATTCACTCTCACTAGTTTTGATAGATACTCTAATAAGTTTGTACAAGTTGTTACTATTAAATTAAAAAAATATGCGTAGGCTAGGTCTCCACTACCAGAAGTATTAGCCGATGCTCTAAATCATTGTAATTTACCGGTACGTTAAACGAAAGTGAAATGAGGACCTTGCTACATCATGCCCCTGACCCAGAACACGGGGCTCTGCCCCTTTGTGATCTTAACTGAGAGGTATATAAACCAAATTGTCAGCCCCAAACAGCATTCGTACACTTGCAGCGTAGTACACAGCAACAACATGTTCAAATTCGTAAGTTTTAATTGCCAATGTAACGCTTACTTTACATACCTTCAACATTTACAGATCATCCTCGCCGTCTTCGTCGCCGCCGCTAGCGCTGGCTATGCTCCCGAACTCTACTCGGCGCCTTTGGCCCACGCCGCTTATGCCGCTCCTGTTGCACATGCCGCATATGCCGCACCTATCGCCACCGCCGCGTACGCCGCCCCAGTGGCTCACGCCGCCTATGCCGCCCCAGTGGCTCACGCCGCCTATGCCGCCCCAGTAGCTCACGCTGCCTACGCTGCTCCATTGGCCCACGCTACCTCTTACCAAAGCTCCGTAAAGGTAACGCGTAAACAGCACGCACCCCGGAAAACTCACGATACTCTTCTTTCAGATCTCCCACCCCGTCGCCGTTAAAGCCGTCGCCCCAGTAGCCCACGCCGCCTACGCCGCCCCAGTCGCCTCCTACGCCGCCCCGTACGCCCACGCCATCCACGCCGCCCCAGCAATCTCCTACGCCGCACCCGCACCCATCATCAAGGCTGCTCCAATTGTGCACGCCGCCCCCGCCCTCTCGTACCATGCCGCCCCGGCACTCCCCTACGCCGCCGCCTCGTACGGTTTGGGATACGGCGCTCACGGTTACGGATTGGGAGGACTCGTCAAGTCCTGGTAAATTCGTACCTATTCTCTAATTCAAAAATATTTATTTATTTTTTATGAGATGATACATTGTTAATAAATAAAGGATAATTATAAATATGTTTATTTAACCTCCCCACCAGTTGATCCAGATCACTTTCATATTATTGCAAATAAAGACCTGGTTAATCGGACAGTGTCTTTCGTGTGCTGATTGATGTTTCGTTCGGAAGGTGTTAAAATTTACGGAAGTGTTGAAGGGACATACAAGTTATTTTTTATCTGTAAATTGACATGTTTATCTCAAAATTTTAACAAATGTATTATGGGAGTTTTTTCCTTGCAATCTTAACACTACAATCGGAAGAGGTGGTTAAAATACAATTCAAAATACGACATTCATCGAGAACCTACTTAAAATGAAACGTGCCTTTTGTATAATTATCTAAAATGTAAAATAGACAATAAGTAACTAGAATTTCGCATGCAAATTGACTTTACGATTTATTTTCTACTTAATCCAAAACACTATACTTAAAAACAAAGCAGATCTGTCAGGTAATAGCAAACATGTTATATGGAACACTCTGTATATTATTACATCATATGGCAGCTTATTAATATCTCTACAAAAGTTCTTAATGAGACAAAAATAAATAAGATTTTTTAATTAATTTAATTTCAATCTAGTTATCCATAAAAAGGATGAAATGATATTGTTTTTTTTGAATGGCCCTTTTGTTTGTTAATTGCTTAGGGATTTTACGGCGACTGGATAGCGAGGGTTTATCTCAGGTTCATAGGGTTTTTAATTCCAATTGCAACAGTAGCAGTATTGCACTTTCTGGCCATGGGAAATCTGCATAAGGAACATTTTTAACGCATTAGGAGGCTGTCGATGAGAATATTTCCAATTGGCACTTTAAAAACATGGTAAACGTGTGGTTAATAAAAAAAATGTTAGTGGGGGAGGGGGTTTAGTTCTGGAAAAGATTCGGGAAAATTTCGCGTGTTGGTCGTTGGGGTGAACACAGATTATTCGCGTTGTAGTAGAAGCCAGTTACCGAAGTTCAATTTTGAGAAAAAAATTAGTGCTTTTTTTGGTGGAAGCGCACAAAATATAACGTTTCGAGTATCGCGATCCCCCTTAGGTCCTTTGTTTACAAAACTAGGAGAAAACAATAGAATGCAAACAAGAAATCCGGGCTTCGGGTAGCGTAATTGAATTAAAAAAAAACTTAATCCTTAAGTCGCGTCCTGTAAAACATGACGCAGCACAAACATTCTATCGTTCAGTACTGTAAAAAGAACAATTATTTAGTTCCGAATGAGGAACAAACCCATTATATCGTCGTGCATATTTATGTGAACAAGTTCAAGACAGGGCAAATATAAACTCGACATATTCGCGAAGGACCATTTGTTTTTTTTTTTTCGATAATTGAAAATAAGTTTTTACGATATACCTAACGAATCGAAAAAATTTTGTACAAAATCAGTAAGATTGTCAGTGCTATGATTCCCAATGATTCCTTATCCTCACAATTTTCCCCGGAGTCTCCAATGTCAAGGCGATTCGAAGAGATAGTTGGCGTTTCTCAATCCTCG
The DNA here is from genome assembly GCF_008802855.1 of Photinus pyralis. Lineage (NCBI taxonomy): Eukaryota > Metazoa > Arthropoda > Insecta > Coleoptera > Lampyridae > Photinus > Photinus pyralis. The sequence continues at coordinate 14,182,143 of NW_022170663.1, forward strand.
ATCCAGTCGACGAATAATTATAAACAATTCGATGGGATTAAATGCGTAAAATTCTTATTAGTGCGTATAAACGAAAACGGCTTAGGTACTCGCGACCTCTGTTTTCATGCTTATTCCATTACTGTTGCTAGAAATTGGTTGCAGACTTTTGTTCTTTCCCTAGAGAGAAAAACTGAAAATGTCCGATTCCTTCAATTTCCTGTAACCACTTTATTATTGAATCTAGAACAAAATCGCATTATTCAGGCACCTTTTAATTCAATGACGTCAATCGTGTATTTTTAGTAAATGCGCTGTAAGCCAACAGCGACGTCGGAAGTGAATAACGGTTGGGGGGGCAAAAATCAGCGCCCATGGAGTCTGAAAGGTTCCTCCCATGCAAAATTGTGTACGAATTAATGCAAAGCAGTGGGTTTTTTAAGTGACCCTGAAACCTGTTTATTTAATCAATCAAATAATATATTTTTGAAAGAAAAGGTTTGAAAAAAATTTAAAAAATTTAAAAAAGTGTCGGAGGATGTCTAGTTATATATGCAACTGAGCAACTCAGAGATACTTGATTCGATTGAAAAAAACCATAGCCATAGATCATTAATATTTTATTTAAAAAATAGTGAAGAACTAGAACATACAGAAGTTACAAAAATTTTGTTCCTATTTATTGCACTATTGGTCATTGTAAAGAGAAGCATAAGTATAAAAAATTAAATATTTTCAAAAATTTTCTGCTTTTCCGCAGTTTTGCTGGCAAATACTTTCAATATATCCTCTACTTCTACACTTTTTTGTAATTTCTGCATGCACATGCAGTAGAAGATGTCGCTTTTGAGTGATTTATCTACTCATTCTTAGAGGGGGCGCGGCCCCCCTTGTGTAAAAACTGAGTACTTCCGACGTCGCTATAAGCCAAAACCTACCTTTCGACGAATACCAAATTTATCCTTTTAAAGCGCTTTAAAAACGTTTTTTAAACGTAACTGTGTTCGCTGGGATTTCTGTTTCTGTGTGTTAAAACAAAAAATTAAGAAAATCGTTCTTCGTTTCTTCTATAGAAAAATTTTACTATTATTACCGCTGAGAAATGCCAAAGTTAATCTTGAAGAAGTTTACGAAGTTTAATATCTCAACAGATCCCTTTTCTATCAAAATTTCGAATACTTATTGAATCTAAGGAAAGTTAGTTATGAAGATTAGTGTTGAACCCCGGGTTGAACCTTAATGAACTTTCCAATCTTAGAAAAAGCATTGCACATTTAGGATCTAAATTCCTGATTTGAGTCTAGAACACTATGTTTTTCTTTTATCATAATCCATGGCTACTTAGACTAAAAACTCGTGAACACAGAATCTTTATAATTAATTTTTTAGCGTACAAGAAGAGGTAGAATAATCGTTTCACATGATTTAGATGCAGAATTTATATCTCTATAACTTTTATTTGAAGTATTTTTGCGTAATAAAGCATTGTAACACGTGTTTTTCATACTATTTTTTCTATTTCGGGTCTTTAATGTAATTAAAAAGTATTTATCAAAAACTTTAAACTTTAAAATTAATATGTCTTGGCAACACCATTTACGTTGACAAATTTTAAGTTGGCAGCGTAGATAAACACAACACTGACATTTGGAAACTTTAAATTCCGTGAATATGTAATTTTTTAGTCGTGGATAAATTTATTTATGGTGGATGTGTAAACTGCTGATTTGGAATGTATTAAGTTCTTCGTGTACCAAAAATCAAGGAAAACACATAAATTTTACGTAATTTGATTTCCCATCTGATGATTTGACGTTGACGTCTTGGCGAACTGCCAACTTAGAGATCAAAAGTTACCAAAAACAATGTTACAATGCAACTCATTGAAACACTGTTTTTGCCGAAAACAGTTGCACAAAATCCTCATTGTAACACCGAAATAGAAAAAAGTAATTTCCCATGTTAAACGCCTATATATTCCACTTTTCGGTTTACACCCTGTACATGAAGCGTACGTTCCAAAGGAAATATTTGAGACAATTTTTTAGAGCAAGTTTATGAGCGCTGAATGTGAGGTAATTTTTAAGGGAAATATTAAAATGACGAATTTGTGGCATGAGACAACAATATGTAATGAAGGGCCAAGTTCGCAAGTTAGGTATAGACGGAATTGTGAAAAAGATGAATACAATTACGTTTGACACAATGTTGGTCTGCCTTCAAAATTCTAATTAGAATATTGCAACATTCTTTAAATGGAAAACCAAGTTCACATTACCGGAAATTTACACAAACTCACGGTCTGAAAGAAATTTAGTATATCTTTAGTAGGGTAATGAGTTAAAGGGTTGCACAAATACTTCGAATCTTTCATTAAAACCCAAAACACTGAATCCTGTATCCTGAATCTATATATCTTCAATTTCTCTTTGCCCTTCATCCATGAATTTTGAACATTTTCTTGTACAAAAACCGTGTTTACTACTAGTAAATAACGTGTTAGACCAAGCCGCATTGTCTGTGGTGTTAGCAACCGTACAATTAACCTGTGGTTGTCTAATCCGAATGCGATACGCACACAAATCACGAGGAACCGTACGCAAAGACAATCTGTGCAAGATTATGGGGCACAGGAAATCACGTTGCGTTTCAGCTTCAATTAAGGTTTCCCTTGCAATGAGGCGGAATCGACGTTAAACTGATTATATACGTTATTCGAAACTGAGGTTTCGGTTATACAAATTCAATGAATGAAAATTATCTGTTCTCGGTCACGTTGTAAATACTCGTTTTGGTAGTATCTTACATATCAATGTGTGGGTGAGGACAGAAAAAGTAGACACGTGACTGCTAATAAAAGGTCTCTTGCACCTTTTTTTAGATATAACTTATATTAGACGAACAAAATTCTTCTTTGAGATTTTCTTTCCGTCCTCCTTTTGATGATTGCAGGCACCATAGAATAAATAATTATTTATGAATAAAAACGATTGCGTGTTGCCGTAATCTTATAATTATATATTCTTCTAGTAGGTTATCGATTTCGCAAAGTCTGACGATGGACTAAGTTTACCGAAACAGTTTATTTATTAACAAATAGTTGAATTTATGACAGTCTTGAAACGAATTCATTTATAACAGTAAAACATGTTATTTATCACTCACATATACACAATGTATAACAGCGCGTTCTATTTATTACTTCGGCGTTGAAATTAGAACTGACTAAAACGCAATTCGACTTTATATAGCAAACGCCCACTCTTTCCCGAAAGATCTCTGATGCTTCCGAACGCAATCGACTATTCTAGGAGGTTCTCGAACAATCACGTCGTATTTTTACGAAAGATTACGTCACCTCTGCCTTTATTCTTTATCTCCGATGACTGATCTTTCATGGCGCCTCGATGTCTATCGGGATTTCTGGAATGTTTGCTTCAGTATCAAGTCAAGTTAGACTCTTTTCGGGGCTGGTAAAAAGAATAACTTAATTTTCTCATCATTTAAGCTTCAAGCTTTCCTTGCCATTGCAGATTCGACCTTTTATACATAACGGATACCAAATCGAAACAGCGCGTAACCGCATAATGATCCGTTAAAAGGAATTGGACTCCTTTCACGAGTGTTAAAAGAATAACCTAATTTTGCCATTTTTTTTCTATGGCAAGAATTATAGCTTTGTCCTACCATTGCAGATTAACGGAACTGAATTTCAAGGGACCTCAGGAGAGTTGCTTTCAAAATATCTTCCTGAAGAAGTTTAGGAGAATTCCAACAGAATTTGTTGGTAATTTTAAACGAATTTCAATAATTAAGTCAGGTTTTACATAAAAAATTTTCAGGAGGGCTTTTGGAGATCTTCTTGAACTTGTCTTCATCAACGAAAATTACCAGTGAATGAAAGTACATTAGAATGTTTAAAAACATTCAGTGTGGTTTTGAAGAACGTCGGGACCACTTCAAAAAGAGACGGAGAGCGGACAACTTCAAGAAAATTATGGAAAATTCCTATTATCCCTTCAAAAGGAAATCTCGTAGAAACCTTCAAGAGAATTTCATGTATTATATAAACTCAATATAATGTCATTTTCTGTGGTGTTTTTCATACTGTTACTCGTTACCTCTACGAGTGCATAAATTTTCCCGTGTAGGGTCGGGAAAGAATATCCCTACCGCAGTGGGCGCTGCGTGTCGTAAAAGGCGACTAAACAACCGCTTTCTTTGGCCTATTCAATCCTCAAAAAGTATTCTAACTTATATTTAATTACGCGATTCATTTATGTACAATTAATTAGTTATGAATTGATTCATAACCGGTAATTATTGTTTATCACTCACTTGTGCGAGCGCGAATGTCACAATTTCACTTAGACGTAGATGTAGGAACTCAACTTAAACACTATTTAATTTGCTTCTTCGTTCCTTATCGCCAGTGACTAATCCTTTATCAAATTGCTGGCGACCTGATGGCCCCCCGATGTCGCTTTAGAATATTCGCTACAGTTTGCTAAATAATAAATGTGCCATTTTTGCTTCATTCTACGTGTTCTGTAGTCAAGACAATATAAAAAATTTACATCCTTGCAATTATGCTTGCGCCAAATTCAAAATACTGTAATTGCTGGATCATTGCAATCAAGCAAGGTGTCTCAAATTTTCAAGGGGGTGCTTGCTAATATTTTCACACTATCAATTATAAGAGCGTTTGTACCACACATCCAAAAGGTTCTAATATTTGTTTAATAAGCGGTCAACTTAGGCAACCTATACAGCACGGTTGAAACGATGGTCAACTAACAGTATAAATAATTGACAATAATTTCTCTTTATCGGCTTGTCCTCCAACTTTAACATCGAAGTTGTTGATTAATCGTGGCTAAACTTCCGTTTTATGAAACAGTACAAGGTTGTGATTTACACCACGAGATCTCCCACGAAGCAATCGAAAGTGAAAAACGTACCCATTTGGTACCGTTATTACAAAAATTAAAGATCTACCACATTGAGCAGTGAAAATAATTTGTAATTCAAATGCGTTCACCCGATGAATAAACGATAAACGGCTTGAATTTGCAATGTCGGCACTCATGTTACCGGTTTTGAATTGTGTGGTTAGTTACTGTAGTAAATTATAAAAAAAAGGTATACATACGTAAAGGGCGTATGAATAATTTATGATCCTAACGAGTTTAGAGGTCGTTATTGTTTTAAAATGGCGTTGTTCTCTGGTCACCTACACATTATTTGCATTTTTCCATTGGGCGTTTCCTTAATGGGACCATTTTATAGAAATTTGGAAAAGGCTAGGCCACGGTCTGCGTTGTGTAAAGTCGTTTGTTTTTCGGCGGCATTACGAATATTGTAATTTTTTAATGAATCCAAATTTACATAGTTAACTAAGCGTGAATAATACACAAAGGCATATTTGGGGAAATTGACGTGGACCTTGGTGCATCCTGCACTTACCCCTAATTGTTTTGGGTATATAATGAATCTCTTCTTCTTTAAGTTTTATAGTATAGTCTCAGATCTCACAATGCTAAAATACGTAATAGTGCCAGTGTGTAGTTGTTTAATTTACGGTTGATTTTTAGGCCACCGTCATTTTTCTAGTTGCTTACGTACATGCAGGGGTGTACCCTGGAATATATGGGGGTTACGGAGGTTACGGGGGTTACGGTGCACCACTGGGTCATGCCACTTCCTACCAATACCTTATCAAGGTTAGTACAGAATTGATACAATAATCGCTAAGTACTAGTACCATTTTAGTACGATCAGCCTATCTTGCATAGACCGTGGACTGGATATGCGCCAGGAATACCGTATGCTGTAGGTGCTCCATCCCTAACTTTCGGTACAGGTCTCGGTTATGGTGGACCTTCATATGGTTATGGTGGATGGCCTATCAGTAAAATTTCAGCCTTATAATTTAACCAATGCACAGAACGAAAATAAAGTTTTCAAGTAAATCACAACATTTTTGACAGGTCTACAGCTACTCCTTAATGATGGAGCAGTACGGTTCAAAAATGTTAAAAGGGTTTATACCAATTAAAATGTTTTTTGTTACCCCCGTCGTTCGCGCTTTATGCCGTGGAGCAATTAAATAAAAACTCCAACTTTCGAATGTCCAGAAAAAGCTTTAAACGTACACGAGGTGAGGTGGAACCATCCATCAGAAGACTGAAAGGGGTCACAAAGAAGGGTGAAATAGAAGTAACTTATAAGGGGTATGGAATGATTAGTGCAGAATGACTTAACAACGTATATACAATGCTGATGGAATGCTACAATGTATTGTTTTATAAAAACCCGAAATCCGGTGTATTTTATGACCGTGTCCACGTCAACATATTTATTTCATTGCAAACAATAAATGGAGGAGTTTTGCATGATATTTTAATAAACTGATCACTAGACGCGATAAAGGCCTTTCTCAGAATAGGAATGTTCACATCTGACAAAAGCCCACAACCTCTCTCTGCCAGAGGGTTAAAGCGACAGCCTGAACCAAATATCTACGGTCTCGATCTGACCAAATTTCTCAATTCGAAACAGTGCAAAGTTCTTTTTGGTTCACTGCAACAATAGACGCAAATGCCATGTTACGCTTGTATGGCTAATTGAATTATATCGATAATGCCCTCCTACGAGTACTACTAAAAATTCACCAAGAACAGACGCACATGGTAACGCTAACGTAACGTTGCAACAGGAAGGCCCACACCAGTTTGATTAATTACCTTTCTGGAAGAGGTGCGCCAGTGAGTAATCGCCGCAAACAATACACCTACAAATGCGCCACTATAAATCCGTGATAATCGGCTTCGGGACATTTAGCCTTGCAAGGCTACAAATATTCTACCAGTCGTTGACTCATAACAATTAATGCGCGATCATGAGCGATATAATCCTATTATTTTTCATTCAGAATAAGTCTACTTCATAATTAACCGGTTGACATTTAAACTTGGAAACTGCATTCCTTAATTCGATCCTAACGTATTTAGTTTTCGAAAAAAATTGTAACAAAAACGCGTGTTTTTAAAACTGGCAGCAAATTTGGAATTTGTTTCCTCTCAGGGTGGTACCTACATTTAATTCGAGGACACTAACTTATCCTGTCTTATTATAAGTACAGTTACTTGTCTAAACTATACGCACAGTTTTTTAATTGTAATGACTATAAACATTTAAATTAACGTCTGGGGGACAATTGTATATCAAGGGACTAAAGTGTCTTTCATATCTAGGGTGCAGTTTGTTGCCAGAAATGTGATTGGATTAGGTCGCATTTTAGTCTTGTGGTATTTTTTTGCCCCGGTAAATCATCTGCAGCAATTTGAATGTTAAAATTTGAGTCAAAATACGTTGTCAAGTTAGATTATGAAGGTATCATAATAACGTCAATTTAATTTAAAGATTCTCGTTCAAAACGACAGTATGAGAAATTGCTGTTTCCCAACATTCAAAAAGACTATATAGAATCGTAATAAAAGTATCAAAATATGTGCAGAAACAGACATGATTACGACACTGTCAGATAAGGATTAAGAGTTATTAGCAACTATAAAGTCAAGCAATTTTCCATTCGTTTTTATTTTTTTCTGATGTACTGTACAAAAAAATAAAATCCACGGTTCGACCTTTACCAAAGCACCCTGATAATCTTTTATACACTTTCGTTTGATAGAAATCATCACCAACTTTATTTTTTATGAGCCCCGTGAAAAGCAGATACATACATTAATAATAATAATAATGGTCATTTATTGAAGGATAATACTGTACATACTAATAAACAGAATTCATGACTATTAAATAGGAAATAAAAACTAACGTCAGAGTCACCTTCAATAGGGCGAAGTTCAGATTTATGAATAGGAAGTTTCATAATCTGCTCTTCCACGTAACCCTAATACTTAACAATAATTTTTATTGAAAGAAAGAATACGTCCCGAGTACAAAATTGAAATTATATTAATTAATTTAATATGAATTAGTTGGTTGTTTAACTGATTAGTGGCGTGCCATTTGTAATAAATGGCAATAATAATTTATAGATGCGAAGAGACGGAAGATAGTAATTAATAAAAATAAAGAAAATAAAAAAATAAACAAAAAAGAAAAAGAAAATAACCATAATAAATTTAATACTCTATAGATATTCTAATAAATATTAAAAATTGTTTCTTTTCTTTATGTTAATTCTTACTTAGACATCTATATAACTATAAATATATTGAAACCTATGAGTGGATACATACAGCCCAACGGAAGTGGGCTGCACCTGCCCAGCAACCCCCAATCGTAGCAAAAATCACTTATCTACCAATTTTCCACTTTCTAATAACATTTGTCATTATTTAACGTCCTATTTCAGAACTTACTGAAGTCGTGCTTAGCTTTACTAACGCATCGTTTCAATCTTACTTTGAATTTTTATGTAAGATTACGCAACGTACGAATCAACCCTATAGAATTTTTGTTGCTGTAGAATTCTGTTATGGAATACAACTGACGATCTGGTTGCATAATTCAATTGTAAGTTCTTCTTTCATAGTTTGTGTCTATGTACGATTACAATATTAAAATGGTATACCATAAGCAATTTAATTCAACTTTTGTTCTAAACCTATGAACTTTAAATACACTATGAATAAAAATTAAAGAAACGATTTGAGTTCTGGGTGTTCTACTTGACAATAAATTAGTTTTAATAATCATATTCAAAAAATAACAAATGATTCTTTGAGAATTTCAGGTTTTATAATTAGAAATTCACGAAACTTTAATAATAAATTAACAATAACTACTTTATTTAATGTTATGTGAGATAAAATTTTGTACTATCATATGGTCTCCATACTACAAACGCCAATTTAAACAAATTAAGAGAGTCCAAATTAAATTTATGAGATATCTAGATTCTACACGCTATTAGTACCGAATCGTGAATTGCTAAACGTGTATATGAAGTTAAGTTAACATCTAGAACTACATCCTTTTTAGCACATGTTAGGAGGCGCTATTATGCCCACTTTCTCCGTTCGTCCGTCCGTCTGTCCGTCTAAGGCCTTTACTACTACGACAGTTTTCAAAATATTTAGTTCGTTCCTTTTTGATTCGGTAGCTTATAGCTCTGGCACCTCAACCAAGAAAACTGCTCACTGTCATCTTCCTTATTTATAAAGATTTTTTTGAAATGTTATCCACAGACGCTTCTAGTAAAGACACGCATATCACATATAATAAAAACCATATGTGGGCATGAGCAGACTGCGCGAACTTTCTTATTTATACAGATATTTTTGACCGATTCTTCTAATCAAGGCAAGCATATTGCGCAATGATAAGTTTCTTATTTATAAGAATATTTATGCCATAACTATTTTCGTTTGTACACATAAATAGTCCGTTACATGACCTTTCGGGAAATACTGATCAATTCATGGAAAATGCACTAAAGATACTCGCCTTTCGACGAAAATCTGTTTTCATTTTTAGAGCATTTTCCAAAAGTTAAAATAAATAAAGAAATAAAGAAAGAAAAAATGAAGAAAGAAAGAAAGAAAGAAAGAAATTTATCTGCAGATTATATTTCAGTAGTAGCTGAATAAGCTTATTCAATGGTAATCTCGATGGTAATAGTAACCTCCTTTTGCTATTTGGTTCGTTATGGTTTCCAAGCTTGCACCGAAGAAGGATTTTTTCCGTGTATAGTTATAGCAACAAATCGCTTCTCTTTTTCTTTGCCGTTTATTATACTTATAAATTTTATACGTTTATTGCATTTTGATTCTTGATTAGCCAAAACTTGAAACTTGCGCTACTTAGCGATCATTTCGTATAGTCTGGAATCCAGACGAAAAAGCTGGAAGTAAGGTACCTACGGTGAAAATTTTTTTGCGGTTTTAGGTCACTATTTTAAGAATCCGATTGATGCCACTCTGTCACCCTTGAGCATTTTGAGAAATTCAAGATGTCTCAAAAATGTCTACAAAAAATACAAAAATTAAATTTTTTAACAATATGGGCATGTAGCACATTGATTTTAGGGTTTTTAAACCTTCTGAATTTAAATTTTTAGTTAAAAATATGTTTGGGGGCGTTTTGAAGGAGTGGGGTGTGTTTTTAAGGGGTTGGTTTCTGATTACTTAAAACTCTTTGTTGATAAATTTGTTGCTTATTTACGAGAAGCAGATGTGATTTTAATTTTTGATAAATACTACGATTACAGTATTAAATCATCCACTAGAACCAGTAGAGGAAAACATTCTGCAAGACGTTATGTTCTAACACAACAAACGATACTTCCCTCTCAACCAGTAATTTTGATTTCTACCAAAAATAAAAAAACAATTAATAGGGATATTTAGGTAGGGGTATTGAACTAGATAGTATATTTTTTACAAGACGGGATATGTGGGATGGGGATATTTAAGTAAGGGTATTGGAGTAAATGGTAAACTTTTTAACTCTAAATTTTGACGCTATCTTTCTAGGATTTATTCAAAAATCATATTTTGACATCAAAATTGTAATCTCCACCCCAAAAAACCTATAAAAAGACGTATCGCACTTGTTATAATTATTATCTTTTTATTAAAATGTTGTCGTTGAGCAGCGCGGGCGCGGCGTCGCGTACCGCGCGTTTTATGTTATTTTCGGGCCGTCTGTCGGCGTCGTTCTACTTTTTTAACATTGAATAACTTGCTGTACCTCCATTTTGATAGGAATTCGGGATCCTTATCCATAAAACATATAAATCGATGTACGACACGTTAATATTGAAAAAATATATATACCAACCCCTCAAAAACACCCCTCACTCCTCTAAAACTCCCCCAAACATATTTTTAACTAAACATTTAAATTCAGAAGGCTTAAAAACCCTAAAATCGATGTGCTACATGCCCATATTTTTAAAAAAAATCATTTTTGTATTGTTTGCAGACATTTTTGGGCGCTATCTTGTATTTCTCAAAATGCTCAAGGGTGACAGAGTGGCATCAAACGGATTCTCAAAGTAGACATCCTTACGAACTAAAAACCGTCAAAAAACCTTCACCGTAGGTACCTCACTTCCAGGTTAAGCCAAAAATCCCAGTTTGGCATCCAGACTAGTATGAAAGAAGGAGACGGTTAAATGCATTGATAAGAGAAAATTAAAATTGGCTCTTTTGGAAACCACGGTTAACTCTTTGGGTCATTATTTATTATGTGCAACTTTTGAAAAATAATAGATTGCGCATGCTCAGCCCAACTCTCTTATTTATGAGCGGATTTTTCTGTAATTTTAAGGGAAAGTGATTCCTAAAAAAGTGAATTAAACGTATATAAAAAAATAAAAAATTCTCCTGAAATTTCAGCGAAAAATACTCCTAAAAAGCAAATTGAAAACACTTGTCAAAGAGTAACTAATTGTTTTTGGGCAAAGACCGTCGAAACACGTTCTTTACACTTTTTTACGTGTTTCTAAACACACTGTCACATACGGATTGTCAGCTGTTAAAACCTAGCCTCCTGAGTTAAACTGTGCGTAGTAAGGTACCGTTAAACTACAGTGTGGCCATAATGCTACATGTCGGCCATGCGTATTCCAATTTATCATTGAGCTGAATCGAGTTAGTAGATTTTGCTGTGGTTACAATTTAATGCTGCTACAGTTACGTTCAGCAAGATAAATTCATCACCTTGGTTTCCAGGTTTATGTCTACCAATCCGGTGCATTTTCTTATAGGATTTTTCATTTCGTGGGTTTTTCTAAAAATTTACTCAAGAAATATTGATGATACACTTTGGGAGCGCTTTCAGGAAATTGGCGTGAAATGCTGGGAATGTTGAAAATGTTTTCAAACTGCGGCATTTGGCCAACCTTACTAAATCATTATAAACTGGCTAAAAGCAAAATTATCCTGAACTAAATATTACATGCACTCGAAAACGGAAATTTGTGCCTACTCGTAAATGAAAGGTGTAAATTGTGTCTGAAATACTGAATCTATCTATAACATTTTTTCAAGAAGCTGTTTCTTGTATCCAACACTATAAAAAATTTTCTAGTAATCTACGTACTTTCAATTTGTGTTCAGCGGCGTACTTCTGCTAGGTAAAGAGGCGAGGGGGGATTGGCAACGATTAGTTTTCATACCATATTATTGGAGTACACTTTTTTGGATATTACAACATAAAAGGTGTGCGCTTTAAGAATGTGTAATAAAAAATATTTAGGCCGTTTAATTCAAGGATAGGAATTTTCCTCACAAGTAAAGATCTAGTGGATGAAATAACTTCAAGGTTTAAGAAAATTACTATAAAAGGACACGAAATACCTCTAAGGCGATTAATAACACCTACTCGTAAAATTCTGCTATCAAATGTTAGTCCTACTATACCTAATGATGTTATCGAAGCAGAACTTAAAAAACAAGGAATCGTGCCATCTTCGCAAATATATCTAATCAAAGCAGGTTTCCAAGAATCTGAATATTCCCACATTATAAGTTTTAGAAGATTTATGTACATCAACGCAGAAGAAAATTTAAACATCCCACCTTCATTAGATATCACATATGAAGGTGACACTTATCATATATTCCTTCAAGATGATATTACTAGATGTTTCAACTGTAAAGAAGTTGGACATACAGCGACCAAGTGCAATAAGTTGCCTACACCAGTAAATCTAGAAGAAACGCAAAACAATACACGGCCACACATATCAACAAGTGAACAAAGTAAATCGACGGAAAATAACGCAACAGATGAAAACCCTATACAACTGCCTGTCAAATCTCCCGTTAAAAGACACAAACCTGAAGAAAAACTACAAAACGAAAAAGAAAACATTACATTAGAAGTCAAAGAACGGAAAAAACTAAAAAAGAAGGAAAAGAAACTTAAGAAGCTAAATAGCCAACGCTCGTACGAGGAGGAAAAAGAAGAAATGGAATCAATCTTAGAGCCAATAAAGAAAGCACTACAGGAAAACGAATTTCCCTACGAATTTACCATCGAAACATTAGCTGAATTTGTTATCAACATTAAAAATTCCGAAAACCCCTTAGAAACAGCATACAAATATTCCAAAAATGTCCCCGACCTAATTTCAACCCTTAAAGACCTTTATCCTTCCTTGAACAATCAAAGAGCCAAATACCGATTCACCCAAGTCACTAATATCTTACAAAATCAAATAAAAGTACAAGAAGACAAAACAACTGATACCAATTCCACAGAAAATGACTCAGAAGCGGAGTATTACTAACACTATAACTATAAAAAACATACAAAATATATACATCAAGATGGCCAAATTTCTGCAACTAAACTGTAATGGTTACTATAGACACCTTCCAGAAATTCAACTCTTACTGGCAGAACACCAACCTCAAGTAATATGCCTACAAGAAACACATTTAAAACAAAACACTCAACCATTTATTAAAGGATATATGGGTTATAACAAACCGCGAATCCATCAACATGCCAGTGGCGGAGTCAGCATATTTGTTAGAAACGATATTCAATCCAAAATGATAAACATAAATAGCCCAATAGAAGCAATACTAGTTCAAATCTCTATTCCGCAACCAATAAATGTATGTAATATTTACACACCTCCAGATTACATGCTAGAACAAAGCGACTTAGAAGATCTACTAAACCAAATTCCCTCTCCTCAGTTTATAGTAGGAGACTTCAATGCCCACAATCCATTATGGGGAAGCAAGAACACAAACGCGAAAGGCAAAATTATAGAGAAATTCTTAGATGACGCAAATATGGTTTTACTAAACACCGGTCTTTAAACGCGATATAATATTAGCAATGTACCGTACAAGGGGGCTTCGATAACAAAGAATTTGATTGTAAGTGGACTGTAATTATGAATTACTTCCAAGGCCTTGTTTATGCTGGGAATGAAAGAATATAGACACATAAATAAACGTGTTTATTATCAAAAATACAAAGTAAATGAATTTCTATTGAATATGGTTGACGTAGGCATGACGGCTACTAGAATATGGTAAAGTTACGAAGGATAATGTAAACAAAGGAACTTACGTGTTGTTTCGAAGTCCATTAACAACGAAGGCGATGTTGCAATGGCGAAGATTGCTCTATTCTACGAAGTTGTCGAATTTGTCGATTTTGTTACAACGAAATCTTCTAATTGATGTTCGGTGCTTTGACGTTCTGCTTGTTAATAACGATGTTGCGAACTGCACGGCGACATCTTGACCCGTTGTGGATCGATCGAGATCTATATGCGAACGACGAAGGCTAATCGGCCATTGGTTAACGGCGACTTCTCAACGTAGTTGAGTTGATGGCTTCTAAGCGAAGAATCCCACGAATTCTGCGCGACGAGTACACATATTGCGCTTCTGCGGCTCATGCGCGCACACGTAACAAATAGGAATATATACAGGCAAGGCAAAACGGTTATGTACAGGGTATTTTCATTAAAGGAAAAACGAAAGGATATTTTATTCTAGTTTGGGGACGCAACAAGCAATAACACCACCTCTGCTATTGATCTTACCCTTTGTCATCCCACGCTTGCGACCGAATTCATATGGACCACAATACCAAACCTAAATGTATCAGATCATTGATATTGATTGAAAAAAGTGCAAAAACCAAGGTTCCAGTAATAAGCAATCAAAACTGGAAAATATCCAAGGCAGATTGGGAAAAATACTCTTCATTAATAGATCAACGGAATTTTTCTTTCACGAATAATGATAGTATCGACTATATAGTAACCAATTTTACGAATATTATCATTGAGTGTGCTAAAGAAGCAATACCCAGAACAAAGTCAGTCAAGTTTACGTACTCCGTCCCATGGTGGAACGATGAATGTAAGGATGCAATCAAACTCAAAAATAAAGCTTATAATAGATTAAGAAAATTAGGTACAACTGAAGCCAAAATTGAATATAAAAAATATCGAGCGCTGGCAAGAAGAAAGATACTAAAAAGTAAAGAGCAATCATGGGCACAGTTTGTTAGTTCAATCAATATACAGACAACAAATAAGGAATTATGGCAGAAAATTAAAAGTATGAAAGGACAACAAACAAATTTTCAGATACCGGCTTTCTTAAATCCTGATGACAATGAACTCACCTGTAATCAACAAAAAATTGCAAATATTCTAGCTGACACTTTTGCAGAGAATTTTAACAAACAAGATGGAAGAATCCAAGAAGAAGAACAACACACATCTTCGGACAACCAAGAAGATTATAACAAGCCTATAAACAAAGCGGAGCTACAATATGCAATAGCAAAATGTAGAAGCTCTAGCCCAGGACTAGATACAATACACTACCAGATGATTAAGAATCTACCACAAAGTTTTAAACTACACCTCCTTAACATATATAACCATATATGGAATAACAATATCTTCCCAACAAGCTGGAAAACGGCAACTGTTATTCCAATCTTGAAAGCCAACAAAGAAAGAACAGATCCAGAAAGCTACAGGCCAATCGCTTTGACAAGTACCTTGTGTAAACTACTAGAACGAATAGTTAACTACCGCCTCGTGTGGCTTTTAGAAAGAGCAAATAAAATATCAATTATACAAAGTGGCTTCAGGAAAAATAGATCAACTCTAGACCCTCTTTGCGCATTAGATACAGACATTAAAAATGCTCTAATAAACAAGGAACAATTAACTGCAGTATTCTTCGATATAAGAAAGGCATACGACACTATCTGGACGACAAAGATTCTGCAAACGTTAGCTAAATGGAATATAGGAGGTCACATGAGCAATTTTATAAGGAACTTCCTTCAAAACAGAAAATTTTTTGTTCGAATAAACGGTACATTATCAAAGGAATGCGAACAAAGAGGCGGAATCACTCAAGGATCAGTAATTAGCCCAACATTATTCCAGATAGCTATTAATGACATATCCCAAAACCTTCCGAAAAACGTGAAAGCACATCTATTTGCAGATGACCTGGTAATATACATCAGTGAGAATCCAGAAGTTACCCAAGAAAAACTACAACTATCAATAAAAAAATTACACAAATGGTCGAAAAATAATGGTCTTACCTTTTCACCTGAAAAAACCAAGTACATAACTTTCAGTAAGAAACGATCTACTCCACCATTGTACTTACGTCTTAATAACATTCTTTTACAATCCACATCAGAAATAAAATATTTGGGAATAATTTTTGATTCAAGAATGAACTGGACCAAGCATATTAATAAAACTATCCACAGCTGCAAAACTACACTTAATTTAATTAAAGTAATAGCCCACCATAAATGGGGATCTTCCGAAAAAACACTTTTTACATTATTCAAGATGCTAATAGTCCCGAAAATCGAATATGGAGGTATTATATATAACACCGCAAACAATAATCTTTTGAAAAGAATTGACACAATCTATAACAGCGGATTACGACTGGTAACGGGTGCTTTCCACACAACTCCCGTAATAAGTCTTTACGCTAAGATGGGGTTTCTTCCCCCGCACTACAGAAGACAAGTCAAATTACTAAAATATACAATAAATGTCCTCTCAAATCAATCTAACCCGAACTATCCGGCCTTTAATCTCCCTCTTTACCAAAATACATTTCGGCACTCTCAGGGACAAATTTTACCAATACCAATACAAGCGAAAAATATCCTCTCTGATCTAAACCTAACAATGATTACGCAAAATTCCTACAGCAGTATTCCAATTTATACACATCCTCCACTGATAAACCTAGAATTAACTTCCTGTAGCAAAACAGACACGCCGCCAGAGTTATTTAAAATAAAACTACGAACTATCTTAAGTCAATATCCAGACTATATAAAGATCTTCACAGACGGATCTAAAGAAAGTGGAAAAGTCGGAAGTGCTTTCGTGTGTCCGGATAAAAACATTTGCGAAAAACAGCGTCTGATAGAATATAGTTCAAATTACAGTGCCGAACTTTGTGCTTTAAAAATGGCGTTGAAATTTGTCGAAAATAATGTCAACAATAATTTCCTGATACTGTCAGACTCTAAAAGTGCTCTTCAATCCATAAAAAATTTATATCCTACAAACAGTTACGTACCAAGAGACATTACGAATGTGTTTGAAATAGACATATTAAAGTTATTGGGTTATTTAGAAAATACAAACCTGTTAAATGAGATATAGATCACTCATGTAAATTTTTAAGTTAAGTTTAATGGTGTAAAAGACCTAAGCTGTTCAATGCACCTTAAATAAATTAATAAAAAAAAAAAAAAAAAATTGGGACTGGAAGCTGATGAATAGAAAGAATAGGGGTAATTTAAAAATAAAAGAGGGAGTGTTTTTACTGGTGACGTAGTAATTTTAAATATTTTTTTACCCCTCAACTCAAAGTGAGGACAAGAGCGAAATCTTAATTTCTCTGAGAATCTTTAGCTATTTGATAGCAATTTTGTATTTACTACGTCTAGGCAACTTTGCAAATTGCGATGTACGATAAGCAGGTGGTCTCAGTATTGCAATTGCAATTTCCGTGCTAATTAATTTATATTCAGGATTATTTATAATAAAATGTGGTATAACATGTATAGCCAATTGAATAAGATTTTATGCTTCCGTTTGACTTTTGCCATTACATCGTATACATACATACGCAGAACGTTCCACGCCCAAACTGAAATGTTAATTTTTGATTTAAATCTGCAATTTAATTATGTACCTACTTTAGAAAGGATAACCTCTACAGCGTCCAAATTTAATACAATACGCAGAAGGAATCGATTCCGGTTTTCTGAATACCTATGATTAATGTCGAAACACGTTACGGTACCTATATGTAGTGCAAAAATTCGCTAAAAAACGGAAGGTCGAGGCAAAGCAAGCACGTGGTCCTTGAATTCCTGTCGGATACCATATAAATTTCCCGGTTTATATTAGCGACTGCATCAGTCTTCATTTGCAGGCCGAACTATTTACAACGACTATAATGTTCAAGTTAGTAGTTCTAGCAGCGCTTTGCGCCTTCGTTGCCGGCAAACCCAGCGTGGGGCACGATGCCATTCTCGCTCATGATGCTACATTTGCCCATCTACCCGCGGCCGTTAGCCACAGCTACGTCAGCCACCCAGTGGTCGCCCACCACTACGAAGCCGTCGCCGCTCCAGTTGCTCACGTAGAAACTGTCGCTCATGAAGCTAAAATCTCCCACGTGCCAGCCGCTGTTACTCACAGCCATAGGGCCGACTACATCAGCAACCCAGTGGTCGCACGTACCCACGTCGTCGCTCCAGCTGTTGCTCACTACGAAGCCGTGGCCGCCCCAGTCGCTCATGTGGAAACTGTCGCCGCTCCAGTGATCGCTCACGAAGCTAAGATCTCCCACGTGCCAGCCGCCGTCAGCCACAGCCACAGGACCGACTACATCAGCAACCCAGTGGTCGCCCGCACCCACGTTGTAGCTCCAGCTGTTGCTCACTACGAAGCCGTGGCCGCCCCCGTCGCTCACGTAGAAACTGTCGCTCATGAAGCTAAAATCTCCCACGTCCCAGCCGCCGTTACCCACAGCCACAGAGCCGACTACATCAGCAACCCAGTGGTCGCACGCACCCACGTTGTAGCTCCAGCTGTTGCTCACTACGAAGCCGTGGCCGCCCCAGTCGCTCACGTAGAAACTTACGCCGCTCCAGGTCGCCCACCACTACGAAGCCGTCGCCGCTCCAGTTGCTCACGTAGAAACTGTCGCTCATGAAGCTAAAATCTCCCACGTGCCAGCCGCTGTTACTCACAGCCATAGGGCCGACTACATCAGCAACCCAGTGGTCGCACGTACCCACGTCGTCGCTCCAGCTGTTGCTCACTACGAAGCCGTGGCCGCCCCAGTCGCTCATGTGGAAACTGTCGCCGCTCCAGTGATCGCTCACGAAGCTAAGATCTCCCACGTGCCAGCCGCCGTCAGCCACAGCCACAGGACCGACTACATCAGCAACCCAGTGGTCGCCCGCACCCACGTTGTAGCTCCAGCTGTTGCTCACTACGAAGCCGTGGCCGCCCCCGTCGCTCACGTAGAAACTGTCGCTCATGAAGCTAAAATCTCCCACGTCCCAGCCGCCGTTACCCACAGCCACAGAGCCGACTACATCAGCAACCCAGTGGTCGCACGCACCCACGTTGTAGCTCCAGCTGTTGCTCACTACGAAGCCGTGGCCGCCCCAGTCGCTCACGTAGAAACTTACGCCGCTCCAGTGGTCGCTCACGAAGCTAAGATCTCCCATGTCCCAGCCGCCGTTAGCCACAGCCACAGGACCGACTACATCAGCAACCCAGCGATCGCACATACCCACGTTGCCCACGTAGCCGCTCCAGTCGCTCATCATGTTGAAGCCTTCGCCGCTCCAGTCGCTCATCATGTTGAGGCCGTCGCCGCTCCAGTCGGTCACCACGTTGAAACGATCGCCGCTCGCTTTTCCGCCCCAATTGTCGCTCATGCCGCTCCCGTCGCTCACGTAGCCACCATCGCCAAATCCGCCCCGGTCGCTACCGCCGTATCGCAATCCGTCGTTGAACATCACGCTCCCGTTTCTCACGTTGTATCCGAGGTTGCCGCTGCCCCAGTCGCCCACCACGTTGGATACGTTGGTCATTTGGGATACGCCGCCCCTTGGGAGCATTATGGTCGTAGTTGGTAAAAATGTATGTACTGATCAATAATTTTAATTAAAAGGCGATAAATATACTCTGATTGTTTTCCATTTACGTTAATTCGGTAAAAGTCTCAAGTGTAACGTTTCCTAACTCAAAAGCAATATTACTCAACTGCGTATCGTACAATAAATATTTCTTTTCTTCCTATCTAATTTGTCATAACCTCCAAGAACATACTGAGTTTAGGTAAAACCACGTGTCAGGTTTTACGATACGTTATATGAAACTCAAAGTAAGCAGATAGAAATAACGATGAAAAAATTGATCGTTTCGCTTGGTTTGAGAAAATAGATGATGTAATTTTCCTTGATTATCCTCCCAATTTTCCCACGCGAAGAAAGAACTATTTATACTTTACAAGCACTTGAAAAGTAACCTGTTTCGAGGCTGAATCTAGAAAACCTCCAAATACAATTTTAACAACTGAATGCGTCACAGGGCTCACTTGATTTTTAGTTCGTTTTTGTAAACTTGTTTCTCAACGCCGCCTATGTCCAAGTTGCAAGGTTATTAATAGGTTACAAATCGGTCTTGAATTGAAATACGCTACGTAGAAAAGGAGCAATGGCGGCTTTTGTGCTTAACCTTTAAGTCCTGACAAAGTCCTGACAAAAGACTTTTGCTAAAGATTACTCGGAAGTTCTTAGATTGAAAAAAACCTAGAGATTCTATATTAAACGCCTATGAACTCGAAAAATATTTCAGATGTTTTAGGATTTGGTCAGGGATTCCTTGCATAAAAATTTTTAGATATATTTTAGTCATTTTTAGAAATTCGTTAAAGATTCTCCAAAAATTTTTCATGTATTCTTCAAGAGCTCAAATATTTTTTTACCATTAGAAGCTGTTCATAAACCGTTCGAGTTTTTTAAAGAACCTTTGGAGACCTCACCAAATATTCTACAAAATTAGGTTCTTCGGATATTTGTTACTCCAGAGCAACGTATTAGTGCTCTAAGGTTTTGCGTAGATGCTAGGTTTTTAGAAAACCTTCTACAACACTTTTCCCAAATATATCTCACAAATTTCATTCCAGAGGACCTTCAGACATAAAATTCTTCAAATCTTTTCCACAAATCTTTTAGAGAATCCCAAATTCCTTTCGATGTTCTTTGAGATTTTTTTTCACAAATGTTTAGGGTTTTAAAACTTCCGTGTGACTTTCACGGGGTGTTCTCTGGGAAATTTTAAATATTCTTGAGCCATTTTAGGAACATTTTTTGAAATTTAGGTAACGTAATTTTTCAGTGGTTACTTAAAAGTTTCGAAATCCCTTGAATCTAAAATGTGCTTAAATAGTCTCTAAAATACTTAACAATTTATCTGAAGGATTTCCGAATAGGTGTCTCACCTTTCTATCCCCGAAACGTGAAAATAATTGTTTTGACAAAAATCCAAAACGCGGCCAATTTCCATGTCGAAGAGGCCAATTTTTATGCTCTTGCAACTTTAAACCTGTGCGACCCTCTACAAGTTGTTGCACAGGACGAGGTTGTTTTTACTTATAGACAAACATTTTTGATTTTTTTTCAAAACGATCGATTAATTACCACGAAATCGCGTTTTAAAGTTTCAAAAATTGATTATTCCATAGGAAACAATTTTGATTCATACCCAGATCTTATATTTCTCCCCAGCCTCAGCGCCAACATTTCCATCTATCAATAATTTAGGAGAATTTCGTAAATATACCTACGCCTAAAAGGTATTAAAGTCCCTGAAATTTTTATTGATTACACATCAGGAACCCAGACTACTATACTAACACTATGCACTTTTCGAACTTTCCAGATGAGTGCGGAGTGAGAAATGCATAAACGATGTTGACGTTGTTTTCAAAGGAGTTTCGTTTTCAAATTTAATGTACTGAGGTTTTTTGTCGCAAATTCCACTCGCAATTCCTAAATAAAAGCATGGTCGTATGTGATTGGATCTATCCAAGCGGTACGTAAAGACAAAGACAAAGAGTAGAGATGTAATAATTTATTTTCGAACATTTGAATTTTGATCAGTACAACATTTTTACCAAGCATATCCGTAATGCGCCAATGGAGCGGCAGCGTATCCTAAATGGCCAGCGTATCCCAAGTGGCCAGCATAACCCAAGTGGCTGTATCCGACGACGGCGGGAGCGGCAACGTGCGACACGACCGGGGCGGCGTGTGCTACGATCGGGGCGGCTGCGTGAGTTACGGATGTGATGTGGGTCGAGGGCGCACGGTGGGTGATGAACGCCGATTGTTCGGAGATGGTGTGCTGGACGGGAGCGGTGTGCTCGATGGTGGCATGGGCGACGACTGGTAAGGCCGTGTGGACCACGCTGGGTTTGGCGGCGACAAAGGCGAAGAGAGCTGCGAGAACTACTAACTTGAACATGATGATGTCGTTGTAATTAGTTCGGTCTGCAAATGAAGACTGATACCTTCGCAATGGCAAACCCTCGAATTTATACGAAAAATTTGCCCGTTCGAAACCAAATCGGAGGAAATAAAGGAACTAAATCAACTCCTACCGAAATTCCTTGATGGGGCGTTCCCGTTTTACACGTGAACTTGTATCGTGTCATTGACAAATAATTATGTAGGTACGCTATTTTTGATACGTAAGAATTTATTATTGTAAACCGAATACTGGTTTACAACAATTCGCCTTCCGTCGAAAACTGGTAATACCGGAGCAAGCCCTAAAAGACAATGTCAGCTCACAGATCAAAATTTGTTTGTTGTTAAGATGGACGCATTTGCGCAAGAAGACAAATCCAAATTTGGTCGATGCATTTGAGCAAAAAGAATATAATGTTTCATTCCAGTGACATTTCAATTTTCAATCGATAAAATTAAGCGCAAACGGATAAGGATAATGTTACATCCTTTGCTCGACCTAAAGCGTTCTTAAATTTATGCCATGTGCATAATTATTACGTCATATGCTCGTTTAATTGACTGGCGGTGGTTTTTTCGACCTGTTAGACCATACACATTAAATCAGGAATAATTTGTCTAACGAGATACCCAAAGTATACGACTAATTCCTTTGTAAAGTTGAGAAATTAGAGCTTAAGACTTCATTTGTGGTTGTAATCAAGTTCTACTAAGTCATTAAAATAGTTTTCTTTTTCTTTGGCATTTGCGCTTGGATTACGAAATGTAAGTTACAACTACTGAAATGGTAAAATTCCACTCAGACACATCTACAAGAAGGTGTTTCTAACAAAAATCTAGAAATAGATTATCGACTATTTTAGAAAACACAAAGATATAGGCTTAACCTTCTACGTTTTCTCATCACTCTTGCTTTAAAACGAGCCAAGAAGAGTTCGTGAAGACCTAAAATGCGCATGAAAATCTACACCCTTAATGGTTCAATATTAGGTACGTCATTTTTTTAGAGCAATTCGAGTTTATGTAGTACTGGGATAAAACTCTCGTTTGCGTCAAAAATTTTTGTTTCTTTGATTGACTTCGTTTAAAGGGTTACCCCCAAGCTATAAGATATTCCATTTTAATTAGTATAGCGATGGCCTTTGGAGGGTGTGTGATTGACTGTTATAATTATGCCCCTATTGAACACTCACGAATGTGAATCTTTGTACTGGGATGCACAGTAAACGTTTGAAACAGATGCATATAAAATAAAGGCAATTTTAAGGATCTAGTTCTATTTTGACATTTCTACAAAATATTATTAGAACATCTGTTTTTATAAACAATATGTCAACTACATACTATATAAATGGTGTGCGGTAAATTCGCCCCGGAAGACTCGCCCCGGTAAATTCGCCCCCGAAAATTCGCCCCCGGAATATTCGCCCCCTAGTAAATTCGCCCCCGGAATATTCGCCCCCAAGTAAATTCGCCCCCGGAATATTCGCCCCAAGTAAATTCGCCCCCGGAGTATTCGCCCCCAACAAATTCGCCCCCGGAATATTCGCCCCGACAAATTCGCCCCATAACATTTATTAACACTCGGAAGCCTGCTCGGAAGTAATAGGTTGGTTTAAATTAATTAAATAAATATTTGCAAAAATTACGATATTTGGAACTCAATACGGCGAGACTGACAACTCGAAATTGTTCATATCCAATCGTCTCTCACCTGTTAAAGGCTGATTCAACGGTTCAACGTCAACCGTATGTTTACAATACATTTTACAACAAATTGCGTTTACAAAGGAGTGTAATTACGGTACTCTTGTACTCGTTCCAAATTCAGCCCGTCGGATTAGCCTTAAATTTGAGAATTTTTGTAAAAAATGTGCAAATACCATAAAAGTTTTAAAATGTCCAAAGTATCCACTTGAGATCAAAAAATGTTGAACGTTGACCATTTACCAAAAATTTAGACCTTAAAAAGACAATGAATTTAGTATATACTTTGTGTCCTACTATTATGTATAAAAATGACAATACAGACACGTTTTTATTACTGATGCCATAAGAGTTCCTTTTTTGCTGTTGTCAGTTTGATTTTCAGATTTTTGTATTACGAAAGGTGAAGTATTGTGTTTGATTTACAATAAAATGAACTCTTCGTCTATTAGGATTGTAATATTTAAAATCTTAGAAAATCGTGCACAAAATTCTTTTTTTTAAGTAAATCTAACTACCTAATTAAAAAATAATACAAAACTTACCAGCACCACGTGAACCCGATCTTCAATACTCAAAACTATTTTTTCACACGAGTTTATACCAAACTCAAAATCCGTGTTCAAGCCAAGTATTGATCCGAAAGTTAAAAAAAGGTCGTAGAATCGTTAACCAAAAATCAAAGTTCGTATTCGCGCCAAAATATAACAAGTAGGAACATAAAAAGTTTCAAAACAAATACACCACCAATGATCAAACGAGCCATCAAACGTTCTGTTAGGAAGAAATGAAGCTAACACCTCAGTCAATCAAAAATGTCAGTTAAATTAGATTATGTATTACCTTCTTTTGTAATACAAGAGTTAAGGTGGATTTTCCATATGTCATGTCTGAAATAATAGAAGTCATTAAGTCATTGTGAATACAGGATTTATTTCCTTTGGATGTCAAATCCTTTGCAAATCACGCTTACTTTATTCAACCTTATCTTAATTACCTTTCATATTTTAGTTAACAGGTATTTGAGTGCCATTATTCTACCCCCTTTATGTAGGTATACACGGTTATTACAAAAAAAATTAAAATTAAACAAAATTTATTTTATGAACTGCTGGCCCTGTTACCTCCGAGGATTAATAAATCTTATGGGGCGAATCCTACGGGAGCGGAATCGCCGGGGGCGAATCTTCCAGGAGCGAATTTGTCGGGGACGAACTTGCCGGGGGCGAATTTTCCGGGGCGAATCTTTCTGGGGCGAATCTTACGGAGGCGAATAGTCCGGGGGCGAATTTACTTGGGGGCGAATATTCCGAGGGCGAATTTTCAGGGGCGAATTTACCGGGGCGAATTTTCGGGGGCGAATCATCTTACAATCATATAAATGTATGGCACGATATGAACGATATAACATTGACTTTATTTCAAAGGTTCACTATTAATCCTCCGAATGTGCATGTTTCTTCTTGCAATTAAGAATGAGAAAAATCTCAAAAAATACGTTTTCAATTATGTTTATTTTGACAACAACTAAAAAACAACTTTTTCGTTACTATAAAAATATATAACTTGATTTTTAATCAAATTGCACTAACATAGCCGGCCGCATTAAACAATTCCTTTAATTATTCATCTTCATTAAGCAATGGACATAAATTACGTACTGCCCGCTTATATAGTCCAGATTTTGTTTTAATAGTCGCTACTCTGATGATGTTATCATCACCGGGATGAACTTCGATAATTCGTCCAATTTTCCAGTGCGCAGGAGGTGTATTATTTTCTTTAATTAACACGATAGTCCCTGGTTTGACATTATCTTGTGCTGTTTTCCATTTTGTACGAACTTGGAGATCTCCAAGGTAGTCCCTCGACCAGCGATTCCAAAATTGTTGTTTTAGCTTTGATAAATACTGCCACCTGGATAATCTATTAGTGGGAATCTCCTCGAAGTCAGTATTCGGTATGGCCGTAAGTCGACGACCAATAAGGAAATGAGAAGGAGTTTGTACTTGATTATTAAAAGTAAACATTCTATTTCAACAATTACTGTTAACTACTCTTCATATGTAAGTAATGCATCGCCTAAAACCCGTTTTAGATGAAATTTAGTTGATTTTACGCCTGCTTCTGCTAGGCCGTTGAAACGTGGTGATGAAGCTGGGGAAAAATGCCACTTAATCACTTCATAAATTATTAAAGACTTTTTAAATTGATCTGCATTTTTGTTAAGAAATTCAAACAGTTTTTAAGTCATTATTTGCTCCTATAAAATTACTACCATTGTCACTGAATATGTTATGTGGTTTTCCTCTTCTAGAATCTTCTAAATGCAGCTAAAAATGTGTTAGTAGAGAGATCAGACACTAATTCGAGATGACAGGCCTTAGTAGAAAAACATACAAATCTACAAATATATGCTTTCGTTATTTTGCATCCTCGTCCTTGTCTATCTTTTAATTTAATTGGACCGCAATAATCAACCACACAATTGGTAAATGGTGGTGGTGAAAAGGCGTTAATGAATTTAATTTACTACGCTTAGGACATTCCTTTCCCAACAAAAAGGCTTGGTACTCATTAGGAAAACTTTCTTGTTGAATTACCTATACGATTACATTAAGTGCATTATTGCGTTCAATTAATGAAAGATGTCCAGTATTAATTTTAGAAAAATTCCGACTATTATTGATAAATCTTAAAACCCAACACAATAATTTACGGAATGGTTATGGAAAGGATATGGTATGGAAACGTTATGTTAAGTGAGAATCAACCTTTACTGATACTAGTTTATTAAAATTCGAAAATTTTGAAATTAAATTACTTATTTGGTTTTGAAATTGCACTATTGTTAATATTATAGGTTTTGGAGTTTTTAACTCAGGTACGTTAATATTATTGTCATTGCATTCTGAAAAATACTCCGTGGTACTACATAACCTTTCTGGACCAAACCACCATAAACTATTAGATATTATTTCTTTTCCAGACTTCTCAATCAAACGTTATAGACTAGAAACCAATTTCGAAAGAAAATTCAAATGGCTGTAACTTTTGAACCAGTAGCCAAATCTTGGAACTGTTTGAAATTATGGATTCTACAGGCCTCATTCTATAAGAAAATTTTTTTTCCGAGTCGATCTGACACAATTTTTTCTTCGTCCCTCAATGAAAGGCAGGTTATAACCTTCCTTTTTTACCAAAAATCGACTGCACCAAAATTTCTCGGGAAACACTTTTTCTTATTAATTTTGGTGCGTAGAATCCAAAACAATTCGTACTTTTTCGATCAGACTTCTCAATCAAAAGTTATAGACTAGAAACCAATTTCGAAAGAAAATTCAAAGGGCTGTAACTTTTGAACTAGTAGCCCAATCTTGGAACTGTTTGAAATTATGGATTCTACAGGCCACATTCTATAAGAAATTTTTTTCCGGGTCGATCTGAGACAATTTTTTTTTCCAGTCTCAAAAAAAGGTAGTGTATAACCTTCCTTTTTTACCAAAATCGACTACACCAAAATTTCTCGGGAAAACGCTTTTTCTTATTAATTTTGGTGCGTAGAATCCAAAACAATTCGTACTTTTTCGATCAGACTTCTCAATCAAAAGTTATAGACTAGAAACCAATTTCGAAAGAAAATTCAAAGGGCTGTAACTTTTGAACTAGTAGCCAATCTTGGAACTGTTTGAAAT